>NC_084551.2:63512500-63600000 GCF_033978685.3 Nerophis lumbriciformis | reverse complement strand
GCATTCCATAGTACTGGAGCCCCAATAGAAAACGCGCTATACTTTTTTTGGGCTCTGGGAATCACTAATAAGCCGGAGTTCTTTGAACGCAGATTTCTTGCCGGGACATATGGTACAATGCAATCGACAAGATAGGACGGAGCTAGACCGTGTAGTATTTTATACGTAAGTAGTAAAACCTTAAAGTCACATCTTAAGTGCACAGGAAGCCAGTGCAGGTGAGCCAGTATAGGTATATATATATATGTATATATATGTATGTGTGGGAAAAAAATCACAAGACTATTTCATCTCTACAGGCCTGTTTCATGAGGGGGGTTTCCTCAATCATCAGGAGATGATCTCCTGATGATTGAGGAAACCCCCCCTCCCAGTCTGTGGAACGCTCTCCCTGACCACATGAGGGCACCACAGACTGTGGATGATTTTAAAAAAGGCTTAAAAACCCTTCTTTTTAAAAAAAGCCTTATTTTTTAGATATGTTCATACTAGTTTTAGCTATTTGGCTATTCTAGTTTTTATTTTTATTTATTTTTTATTATCTTTTTATTTTTTTAATACACGGTAGCACTTTGAGGTTGTTTACTCAATGTAAAATGCTCTTTTTTTTACAAATAAAATCTATTATTATTATTATTATCGTTGACAATTTTTAACCGCATCAGTGTAAAAATAAACAAAACAAAGATGACAGTGATAAGCGTGAAGTAATAAATGTAAATGTAATTGTGCTAAAAGGCACCATAGTTTAGACCGTTGTGTTACGGAGAGTTACAACAACGCGTATTGAAGGGGAGAAAAAAGCCATTTTTGGTTATGGTTATTTACTTTACGCCAATGGGAGATTGGGCTTTCTGCTCCGCCGCTCCCAGTCTGTGGAACGCTCTCCCTGACCACCTGAGGGCACCACAGACTGTGGATGCTTTTAAAAAAGGCTTAAAAACCCTTATTTAAAAAAAAAATTGCACCTATCTTGCCGATTGTATTGTACCATATGTCCCGGCAAGAAATCTGCCTTCTAAGAACTCCGGCTTATTAGTGATTCCCAGAGCCCAAAACAAGTCTGCGGGCTATAGAGCGTCTTCTATTGGGACTCCAGTACTATGGAATGTTCTAGCAGTAACAGTTAGAGATGCTACCTCAGTAGAAGCATTCTATTCATGTCTTTTTTCATACAAAATGTGCACCGGATTGTAAGGCGCATTAAAGGGGTCATATATATATATATATATATATATATATATATTTTTTTTTCCTAAACGTAAAAGACTTCCTTGTGGTCTACATAACATGTGATGGTGGTTCTTTGCTCAAAATGTTTCATAGATGATGTTATACACATCATCTTCAAGTCACTTTCTGACAACGCCCGAAATGTGTCCTGTGAAAAAGCGGAACTCTCTAATAACTAAAGTTCCTTGGGTGAATAATGTGAACTCACTACACCGGTATGTTTTAGTGCTTTCATGGTGAGTTTACTGACAGATATAAGTAAGAACTTTACACTACTTTTTTATTAGAAATGGCAACAGTGGAGGATGAATGTCACATAACAAGAAGATAGAGAAAAAGAAGAAGCTTATCGACTATTTTCAGGACTTATGCAGATCCCAAATACACATCAGCAGGTACCAGAAGGAAAGAAAAGTTGCTTTTGCATAATATTTTTTCATGTCCATCGTTCACGCTGCTCCTTTTTTGTCCATGCCAAGTAAGTTTTCTTTATTCAAGCCATAGTTTGCAAGTTTTGTTTAATTGTTCATAGTTTATTCTCCGCCACTGTGCGCGCTTTTTGTTTGATCCTTTTTTTGTATTTATAGTTAATAAATAAATCATGTACCTTCATTCCCGTCTCGCCCGTGCCAACTTTCCGTTGCATCCCGGAAAAGCTAACACCCAGGACCAAGTCTTGACAGTGGGCATAAATGCGGGGATGTCGTCAGGACGAACAACAGAAAATGAATGAACTTAAATACTATGGACATGATTAGTGAAAGCAGGTGCGTGACTCAAGACGTGAAACAGGTGCGTGACGTGACAGGTGAAAACTAATGGGTTGCTATGGTGACAATCAAGAGTGCACAATGAGTCCAAACGTGGAACAGGTGAAACTAATGGGTAATCATGCAAACAAGACAAGGGAGTGAAAAGCCAGAAACCATAGATTCCTATAACTAAACAAAAACATGACTTAAAACAAAAACATGATTACACAGACATGACATATTGCAGTCTACACGTACCTCTTATGTGTGACTGCCATCTACTGGTCACACTCATCATTACACCATGTACCAAATAAAATAGCTTTGAGGTCGGTAAGCACGACCAGGATTATACCGTACATTAGGCGGACCGGGTTATAAGGTGCACTGTCGAGTTTTGAGAAAATGAAAGGATTTGAAGTGCGCCTTATAGTCCGGAAAAAAATATGGTAATATCACTTATTTATGATGTTTAGTTGACATTATTTGTCACAATGATACATTTTTATTTTCGATCTTAAATAATTCATAGTAGTTAAACATAAGAAGAATGCAAACTTTACGTGACTGCCAAGTGTCATGTCTGTATTATCATGTTTTGTTTTAAGTCATGTTTTGTTTAGTTTCTGTCTTTTCACTCCCTTGTCTGGTCACCATAGCAACCATTAGTTTTCACCTGTCATGTCACGCACCTGTTTCACGTTTTGAGTCACGCACCTGCTTTCACTAATCATGTCCATAGTATTTAAGTTCATTCATTTTCTGTTGTTCGTCCTGACGACCTCAACACATTTATGCTCTGTTCATGCTTGATACTTCTTTCCATGTCAATTCCTCAAGCAACTATTTTTGTCCAAGCCAAGTAAGTTTTTGTTCCATATTTATAGTCTTTTTGGTTTCATAGTTTGTTCTCCGCCATTGTGCGTGTTTTTTTGTTTGTACTTTTTTGCTATAGTCTTTTGGTTTCATAGTTTATTCTCCGCCACTGTGCGCGCTTTCATTTATTCCTTTTTTTGATAACAATAAATCATGTACCTTCATTCCCGTCTCGCACGAGCCAACTTTCCGTTGCATCCTGGAAAAGCACACACCCCGGACCAAGTCTTGACACCAAGAAGGCGATGGCTTTCCAAAGTATTGTAAGTGGACTTCTTCTGGCTTTTAGTACTTAATGATTATTTTTGGGTTTTTTTTTGTCCTGTCCAGCCACTCAGACAAATCATATAGTAGATATAGATGATCTATATCCAATGTACACATTTACTTTACACAAGAGAAGTGTGGGCTACTTCTCTCGTTGCCTTATTTTTGTATTTGACTTTATGAAATGCATTTATATTATTATTTGGTGCAGCCGGGCCGGAGCAGGAGGGGATAGAAAGAGTTAAAAAAAAGGAAGACAGAGGGGGATAAGACAAAGAGACTACAACAACAACAATAGAACAACATCAGCAAATAGGATGTGTACAAATATGATAGTAAAAGTGAAATAAATATAATTAAAGCTGCAAGCAGCGTTGGTCGGGCCCGCGTATTTGGCAGGTGCTAGTCCTAAGTGTCCCAATACTTTTGTCCAGTTTTAGTCCCAAGTGTCCCAATAATTTTGGCAAGTTGTAGTCCTAAGTGTCCCAATACTTTTGTCCAGTGTAGGTGTCCCAATACGTGTGTCCAGTGGTAGTCCTAAGTGTCCCAATACTTTTGTTCAGTTTTCATCATAAGTGTCCCAATACTTTTGTCTACTTTTAGTCCGAATTGTCCCAATACTTTTGTTTAGTGTACCTACCTTGTCTGCATTGTGTGGGCACGCTGGTGCGTCCTGCTTTTAAGCAGCCTTCTAGAAAAAACAGCAGCATCAGCGCAGCGGCTCTTTGAAGGGTCATAAAATCAAAACCGGAGCCGGTATCAAAACTCTTTCGCTAACTTTCAATCAGAAGGGTTCAATCTCTCTCCTGTGTTAGTTTGAAGCCGAAACGACAAACGCGCTCAGAGGAGATAATGTTTGAAGAAAGGTGACCGTTTTTTACAAAAATGTTGTGTTGAAGGGGGAATAGCAAACTCCCTGTAGATTTTTGCTGGGGGTTGTCAATTTATGAAATGTAGGTCTAACTGAGACCTACATAGTGGTTTTTGTTTCATGTCTCTCCGACCTTTCCAGTGAGAGTTACAGGCAGTTTTGTCATTTTTTTCTTCCGAGGAGCAGTTTTTTCTCCGTTTTATTCAAAAATTGCTCTAAAGCGCAATTTTGAGATTTTGGGTTAGGTTTTTTCATTAGATCGCAATGTTTGCCAGTCCTGATGTGTGCGTTCAGTTTGGTGAGTTTTGAAGCGTGTTAAGGGGGTCAAATTACAGCTCAAAGAGGCAAAAGTAACTGTTTTTAGTACTTTTTTGTCTTGAAGGGGGAATTGCCAACTTTCTGTTGATTTCTGCCCGATAATATACAATTATGAAAACTAGGTCTAAGTCAGACCTACATAGAAGTTTTTGTTTCATGTCTCTCCGATCTTTCTAGTGGGAGATATAGGCAGTCTAGTTTTTTTTTTTTCCTAGGGGGCGCTAGAGCGCAATTTTGAGTTTTGTGGTTCGTTTTTTTTTTTAATTAAAAGACAATTTTTGCAGGTCCTGATGGGTGGGTCAAATATGGTGAGTTTTGAAGCATGTTAAGTGGGTCAAATTAGTGCTCAAAGAGGCGGCGGAAGAATAAAGAATAAATAAAGGATAAAACCTTACAAATTCAATAGGTCCTTTTGTCCCATTGCATAAGGACTCCCTGTGGGAGTCCTTATGCAATGGGCCATGCGGGCCCTAATTAACACAGAAATGACAATGAACATTATTACACTACAAATGGATCAATACAAATACCAATAAGCACTATTGATAATCCATCCATGCATCCATTTTCTTCCGCTTATCCAAGGTCAGGTCGCGGGGGCAGCAGCCTAAGCAGGGAAGCCCAGACTTCCCTCTCCCCAGCCACTTCATCCAGCTCCTCCCGGGGAATCCCGAGGCGTTCCCAGGCCAGCCGGGAGACATAGTCTTCCCAACGTGTCCTGGGTCTCCCCCGTGGCCTCCTACCGGTCAGACGTCCCCTAAACACCTCCCTAGGGAGGCGTTCGGGTGGCATCCTGACCAGATGCCTGAACCACCTCATCTGGCTCCTCTCCATGTGGAGGAGCTATTGATGAATAATAATAATAACAATAATTAAAGCTGCAAGCAGCGTTGGTCGGGCCCGCGTATTTGGCAGGTGGTAGTCCTAAGTGTCCCAATACTTTTGTCCAGTTTTAGTCCCAAGTGTCCCAATACTTTTGGCAAGTTGTAGTCCTAAGTGTCCCAATACTTTTGTCAAGTTGTAGTCCCAAGTGTCCCAATACCTTTGTCCAGTTTTCGGCCTAAGTGTCCCAATAATTTTGTCCAGTTTTCGGCCTAAGTGTCCCAATACTTTTGTCCGGTGGTAGTCATAAGTGTCCCAATACTTTTGTCTAGTGTACCTACCTTGTCTGCATTGTGTGGGCACGTTGGTGCTTCCTACTTTTAAGCAGCCATCTTAAAAAAACAGCAGCGCAGCAGCATTAGCGCAGCGGGTCTTTGAAGGGTCATAAAATCAAAACCGGAGCAGGTATTAAAACGCTGTTCTGTTATTTTATACACAAGGGTTTAATCTCTCTCCTGTGTTAGTTTGAAGCCGAAACGACAAACTCAGAGGAGATAGTTTTTGAAGGAAGGTGACCGGTTTTTACAAAACAATTGTTTTGAAGGGGGAATAGCAAACTTCCTGTTGATTTTTGCTGGGGGTTGTCAATTTATGAAATGTAGGTCTAAGTGAGCCCTACATAGAGGTTTTTGTTTCATGTCTCTCCGACTTTTCCAGTGGGAGTTACAGGCAGTTTAGTCATTTTTTTCTTCCGAGGAGCAGTTTTTTCTGCGTTTCATTAAAAAATTGCGCTAGAGCACAATTTTGAGATTTGGGGTTAGGTTTTTTTATTAGATCGCAATTTTTGCCAGTCCTGATGTGTGTGTTCAGTTCGGTGAGTTTTGAAGCATGTTAAGGGGGTCAAATTACAGCTCAAAGAGGCAAAAGTGACTGTTTTTAGTACTTTTTTGTCTTGAAGGGGGAATTGCCAACTTCCTGTTGATTTTTGCCCGATGATATACAGTTATGAAAACTAGGTCTAAGTCAGACCTACATACAGGTTTTTGTTTCATGTCTCTCCGATCTTCCTAGTGGGAGATATAGGCAGTCTAGTTTTTTTTTCCTAGGGGGCGCTAGAACGCAATTTTGAGTTTTGAGGTTTTTTTTTTTTTTAAAAAGGTAATTTTCGCAGGTCCTGATGTGTGGGTCAAATATGGTGAGTTTTGAAGCATGTTAAGTGGGTCAAATTACAGTTTAATGTTGCGGCGGAAGAATAAAGAATAAAGAATAAAACCTTACAAATTCAATAGGTCCTTATGTCCCATTGCATAAGGACTCCCTTTGGGAGTCCTTATACAATGGGCCATGCGGGCCCTAATAATTACGTCTATCATCGGTTTTTGATTCCCATTCCTACTGTTTAAGAACCAATCAAGTTTGTATATGGAGGTTCCAGTGCATATCAATGTGATCCAGTAATGTGAGGAGGATGACTAAGCAGGAGGAAGAAGAAGGTGAAGATGATAGAGTGGACCACTAAGTCTCTGTTGCACCTGAACCCAAATGAACAATCATCATTAATGTCACGTTCAAACACTGAGGACATCTATTAAACAAGACAAAAGGCAAGGAATCAAACAGAGACAGAATTCAATTTGGACTCAATATTGAGGAGAGACATGGCCACTGCACTCTCTGTACAGTCCTGCACCACGCTCTGACGAAGAAGGTTTTCGTCTCCTCTTTTATTCAGATGTTCAATGTTCACGCACCAACACATGTCTCATTAGAAATAGGAAGTATGTAAAACAGTCATTGTTTTTGGTCTCATTGAAGTCCAAGAAGAGGATTTCTCGGGCTTGGGCTCTTCCTGGATCCAGCTGGGGCAGGTGTTGGAGGACAATGGATAACCCCTCCCGTCTCCTGACCACAGTTGCTTCGAAAGGGCAGCGGGTCGTAAATAGCGTTGACTTCAAAGAGAGTTCGTTTAACACTTCAAAGAGAGTTCCTCTGGAAGTTGAGCAGATCCTGCCATCGGTCCGTGTTGAAATCACAGTGGCGTTTCACGAGCCTTCTTCCTCTTGTTAGGCCTCGAAAGACAGCCTTCATCTTCTCATCAGGAACATAATGTAATATAATGTTTCTTTTGTGATAACTTACAAACAATTATTCCAACAGTTAAAGTTTGTCTAAGTCTAAGTCTAAGTCTGTGAGGTCTTCTTAATCAGAATCAGAATCAGAATCAGAATCAGAATCAGAATCAGCTTTATTGTCATTACGCAAGGTAACGAGATTGAGGCCATTCCATACAGTGCGATGTGTGCATGCTAGAAAAACAATGTGCAAATATATAAAAATATAAAAAATGTAGAAGTGCAATGAATATGGTGTGAAATGAATATATACATGAAAAAAAAACAAAAAAAACAAACAAAAAAAAAACAGGGTGGTTGGTGGAATGGGTTATTGCACCGAAGAGAAGGCAGTTATGAGGGACAATGGGGCAGTCCGTTCAGGATGGTTATGGCCCTGGGGAAGAAGCTGTTCTTTAGCCTGTTTGTTTTGGTTTTAATGCACCTGTAGCGCTTCCCAGAGGGCAGCAGGAAGGAAGGAAAGGAAATTGGATGATGTCATCATCCGTGGAAATGCCCCCCCCCCCTCTACCTCAAAGAACTGCTCACTCCCAAATTGTCATGTCATGTACAGATGTACTTTGTGGATGCTGTCTGCTGCTCCACACTCCGTAAGTCTTTGCTGTCGTCCAGCATTCTGTTTTTGTTTACTTTGCAGCCAGTTCAGGTTTAGTTTTGTTCCCTAAGCTTCAATGCCTTTTTTTTTAGGGGCACTCACCTTTTGTTTATTTGTTGGTTTAAGCATTAGACACCTTTTTACCTGCACACTGCCTCCCGCTGTCGTCTGCATGTTGTGATTTACAAAGCAATTAGCTACCTGCTGCCACCTACTGGTATGGAAGAGTATTACAGGGTTACTCTGCCCAGCTCGAGACAGCACCGACACTCGACAACGGCACATTTGCGGATTATAATTAGCGGTTTGCAAAACATATTTTGAACCCAATTAGGTGAAATGAGATCGCATCTCACGGCACACTAGTGTGCTGCGGCACGGTGGTTGAAAAACCCTGTCATAGGTTGTCGTGTACTATTTTAGGCAGGCTGTAAAATAATACAAAATACTTCATTTCTTCACTTTAAACAGGAAGAACATATTGTCTTCCCCCCCGCATGCAGCACGACAACACATTCACCATTCACGACTTCCAGGAAAGCTCTTTTTTTTTTCAACCTTTGCTTCATTTTTTTTTCTTTTTTTCCACTCCGATGCGCCCGAGTCTCTCTTCTCGCCGTCCTTGTTACGCGACCGCTGCCTGTAGCGAGCGCCGCCGACAAGCCCGCAGTAATTAAAGTGTTTGATCTCCTTCGCCTCCCGCCGCCGAGACAACGTGTTCGCTCTCGCCGCCGTGATCAATGACTGAAGGCGAGGCGCAAAGTGTCAGTGGCGAGATGGAAGCAAGGGCTGCTGGGATATGTGATGGTGGCAGCAGGCCAGAGGCAGACCGCCATGTTGGGAAACACCTTTTAAAAATAACGACGACAAATCAGGACCGCCACGTAAACGGTTTGTCTGGTGTTGGATTTATCTGCTGCACACGCACGGCTTTTTTTTGACAAAAGTCATCCGTTATTTTTGAGCTGCACGAAGAAATCTTCAATTGTTTTCGTGAAAATATTTACAGTAGCAAATTAGTTGCTACAACATTTGACCTCCAACATTGCACACATTAAAAATGAGTTGCTACAACAAAAAGAAAAATATAATAAAATAAAAATAATAATAAATAAATAATGAAAATAAAATAAATAATAAAATAATACAAATAAATACTACTACTACTAATAATACATAATAAATAATAAATAATAAATAATAAATACATAAATACATAAATACATAATACATGATAATAATAAATAATAATTATAAATAATACAAATAATAAAATAATAAAAGATAAATAATAAAATAAAAATGTAACAAAAACAAAAATTAGTTGCTACAAAATTTGACCTCTAATGTTGCCCAAATTACAAATTAGTTGCTACAACAAAAACTAAAATATAATAAAAATAATAATAATAATAAATAAATAAATAAAAATAAAATAAATAATACAAATAAATAATAATAATAATAATGATGACAATGATAATAATGATAACAATGATAATAATGATAATAATAAATAATAAAAAAAATAACAATAATGATAATAATAAAAAAAATAAAATAATAATAATACAAATAATAAATGATAAATAATAAAAATGATATAATAAAAAAAAATATATATATATATAACAAAAACAAAAATTAGTTGCTACAATATTTGACCTCCAACGTTGCACAAATGAAAAATTAGTTGCTCTAACAAAAACAAAAATTAGTTGCTACAAAATTTTACCTCTAATGTTGCCCAAATTACAAATTAGTTGCTACAACAAAAACTAAAATATAATAAAATAATAATAATAATAAATAAAAAAATAAAAATAAAATAAATAATACAAATAAATAATAATAATAATAATGATAACAGTGATAATAATGATAACAATGATAATAATGATAATAATAAATAATAAAATAATAATAATAATGATAATAATAATAAAAAAAATTAAATAATAATAATACAAATAATAAATGATAAATAATAAAAATGATATAATAATAAAAAAATAAAATAAAAATATAACAAAAACAAAAATTAGTTGCTACAATATTTGACCTCCAACGTTGCACAAATGAAAAATTAGTTGCTCTAACAAAAACAAAAATATAATAAAATAAAAATAATAATAAATAAAAAATAAATAATAAAATAAATAATAAAATAATACAAATAAATACTACTACTACTAATAATACATAATAAATAATAAATAATAAATACATGAATACATAAATACATAAATACATAAATGATAATAATAAATAATAATTATAAATAATACAAATAATACAATAATAAAAGATAAATAATAAAATAAAAATATAACAAAAACAAAAATTAGTTGCTACAAAATTTGACCTCTAATGTTGCCCAAATTACAAATTAGTTGCTACAACAAAAACTAAAATATAATAAAATAATAATAATAATAAAAAAATAAAAATAAAATAAATAATACAAATAAATAATAATAATAATAATAATGATAACAATGATAATAATGATAACAATGATAATAATGATAATAATAAATAATAAAAAAATAATAATAATGATAATAAAAAAAATAAATAAATAATAATAATACAAATAATAAATGATAAATAATAAAAATGATATAATAATTAAAAAAAAATATATATATATATAACAAAAACAAAAATTAGTTGCTACAATATTTGACCTCCAACGTTGCACAAATGAAAAATTAGTTGCTCTAACAAAAACAAAAATTAGTTGCTACAAAATTTGACCTCTAATGTTGCCCAAATTACAAATTAGTTGCTACAACAAAAACTAAAATATAATAAAATAATAATAATAATAAAAAAATAAATAAAAATAAAATAAATAATACAAATAAATAATAATAATAATAATGATAACAATGATAATAATGATAACAATGATAATAATGATAATAATAAATAATAAAAAAATAATAATAATGATAATAATAAAAAAATAATAAAAATAATAATAATAAAAATAATAAATGATAAATAATACAAATGATATAATAATAAAAAAATAAAATAAAAATATAACAAAAACAAAAATTGGTTGCTACAATATTTGACCTCCAACAAAGCACAAATGAAAAATTAGTTGCTCTAACAAAAACAAAAATATAATAAAATAAAAATAATAATAAATAAAAAATAAAAAATAAAATAAATAATAAAATAATACAAATAAATTATACTACTACTAATAATACATAATAAATAATAAATACATAAATACATAAATAAATGATAATAAATAATAACTATAAATAATACAAATAATAAAATAATAAAAGATAAATAATAAAATAAAAATATAACAAAAACAAAAATTAGTTGCCACAAAATTTTACCTCTAATGTTTCCCAAATTAAAAATTAGTTGCTACAACAAAAACTAAAATATAATAAAATAATAATAATAATAAAAAAAAAAAAAAAAAAAAAAAAAAAATACAAATAAATAATAATAAATACAATAATAATAATAATGATAATAATGATAATAATAAATAATAAAAAAATAAAATAATGATGATAATAAATAACAAATAATAATAATAATAATACAAATAATAAATGATAAATAATAAAAATGATATAACAATAAAAAAATACATAATAAAAATATAACAAAAACAAAAATTAGTTGCTACAATATTTGACCTCCAACGTTGCACAAATTACAAATTAGTTGCTACAACAAAAACTAAAATATAATAAAAATAAATAAATAATACAAATAAAATAAATAATACAATAATAAAAATAAATAATACTAATAATAATGATAATAATGATAATAATAAATAATAAATAATAAATAAATAATAAATAAATAATAAATAAATGATAAATAATGAATAAATAATAATAATAATAATAATATTAAAAATAATAAATGATAAATAATAAAAATTATAAAATAATAACAAAATAAATAATAAAATAAAAATATAACAAAAACAAAAATTAGTTGCTACAAAATTTGACCCCCATTTGTTGCACAAATTGCAAAGTAAGTTGTTAAATTCCTAGCTTGTTGGTTTAATGGTAAACGGGTTATACTTGTGTAGCGCTTTTCTACCTTCAAAGTACTCAAAGCGCTTTGACACTATTTCCACATTCACCCATTCACACACACATTCACACACTGATGGAGGGAGCTGCCATGCAAGGCCCCGAACCATCAGGAGCAAGGGTGAACGGACGTGACTAGTCTGGTAGTCAACACATGACCATGGCTGGAGAAATACTATACATAAACACACTCAAGCCAATTAAGAAATAAAATATTTGACCTCACAATTTGTAGCACCCATAAGCCAGTGATATCACCCGGGAAAACTTAGATAGCTTCCGGGTTCGGCCTGCCTCGTCTCACAATATCGAGTTTCTCTTTAAATATCCTTCTTGAAAATGGCCCCGCAAATGTATATCTGCCATCTAATCAAATGTATATCTGCCATGTAATCAAATGTATATCTGCCATCTAATCAAATGTATATCTGCCATCTAATCAAATGTATATCTGCCATCTAATCAAATGTATATCTGCCATGTAATCAAATGTACATCTGCCATCTAATCAAATGTATATCTGCCATCTAATCAAATGTATATCTGCCATGTAATCAAATGTACATCTGCCATCTAATCAAATGTATATCTGCCATGTAATCAACGTTTTGCTCTCCGTCTTTGTGGGTTAAAAAAGTGATTTCTCTGCTCCGGTACATCCAATCACAGCCACGTTTAATGTAAGGCTACTGAGATGGGCTACTGTCAACAACTCGTGATCTAATTGGCTATCGCAACTGTCTATCAACCGTATGTCCTCCGTTCGTTTACACTGCTCAGCCGCTACTAATGTTGATTCAGCTGACTTCCCCTTCCTCTTCCAACATGACTGTGCACCAGTGCACAAAGCAAGGTCCGTAAAGACATGGATGACAGAGTCTGGTGTGGATGAACTTGACTGGCCTGCACAGAGTCCTGACCTGAACCCGGTAGAACACCTTTGGCGTGAATTAGAACGGAGACAGAGAGTCAGGCCTTCTCCACCAACATCAGTGTGTGACCTCACTAATGCGCTTTTGGAAGAATGGTGGGAAATTGCTATAAACACACTCGGCAACCTTGTGGACAGCCTTCCCAGAAGAGTTGAAGCTGTAATAGCTGCAAAAGGTCATATTGAACCCTATGGGTTAGGAATGGGATGGCACTTCAAGGTCATATGTGAGTCAAGGCAGGTGGGCAAATACTTTAGGCAATATAGCAGAGGTGGGACCAAGTCATTGTTTTGCAAGTCACAAGTAAGTCTCAAGTCTTTGCCCTCAAGTCCGAGTCAAGTCCCGAGTCAAGACAGGCAAGCCCCGAGTCAAGTCCAAAGTCAAGACTGGAAAGTCTCAAGTCAAGTCCTAAGTCCTGCATTTTGAGTTTCGAGTCCTTTCAAGTCCTTTTAACCACAGACTAATACATTAACACAGATTGTGTATGCTTTTCAAACGCTGTATTTATTTATTAAAACAAGTGCATTTTAAATTGCAGGAAAGAAAATTGTGCTGACATTGCACTTTATAATAGCACTATTAACCAGTCATTTTAAACATTAACTCATTCCTTTACAGAACAAACACATTGAAAAATAAAGTGCAAATGTACTTATTTGTACAAAAGTGTTAACATTGAAAAAACATGACATATACGTGAACATAACAAAAAAGTTGTACTTTTTATATGTCAGGGCCCTATGCTGCATTGCATTTGCAAAAGACCAAATTAGCCAAGAGTCTGTCAGTCATTTGTGCACGATGGGGGCGTAGTATGATGCCACCATGGCTGAAAACTCGCTCCACTGGAGCACTGGAGGCAGGCACTGCCAAGACTCTCATGGCCACTCGGAACAGTGAAGGAAGAGTCTTCATGTTCAATGCCCAGAACAAAAGGGGGGAGAGAGTTGTTTTGGGTTGGTGCACTACTTGTAAGTGTATCTTGTGTTTTTTATGTTGATTTAATTAAAAAAAGAAAGAAAAAAAAAATTATTTCTTGTGCGGCCCGATACCAATCGATCCACGGACCAGTACCGGGCCGCGGCCCGGTGGTTGGGGACCACTGAGGTAAACAACCAACAGTATGTCAGAAAGCTAGCTAAAACGGTACACATATTCATAATATAGTATACATTTTAACTGACCTTTATTTTACTATTTTTGTCTTTTTTTAGGTGGCTAAAATACGCGGTGCTGCTGACCGCCATCTAACGTTACGTGTGATATATTGACTAACGTAACCCTGCTTAAAAAAAAATCACTGAACAAAAAGTATGAATAAGGTAGTGAACTGCAACAGATTCCCGTGTTTGCAATAACGTTATAACGTTAGCAGTGAGTTTACAGCCTCACTGATTTAACTACACTGCAAATAAAAGTCACGTTACTTAGCCAATAAACGTTATCTTACATTCAAAACTTACCGTTCTTTGTGCAACTTCAAATGCCGGACGAAGTTGGAAGTTGTTGCCTCTCCATCAGTAATTTTCGAACCGCATGTGTTGCATACTGCAAACCGTTTTGTGTTGACCACCTCGTAATTTTTATACCCAAACAAAATTATTTTAGGTATCATTTTTTGTTCACTGGCGTGTGGTTTGGACATGTCTTCTTCGTTGGTTGTCCTGCAATTTGATTGGATGAATGCTGTGTGATGAAAACAAAGTAGATGTAATTTGATTGGCTGTTGTACTGAGACCACACCAGCTGACACACGCAACGCTGATAGACAAGTACACAATGAAAAATACGGAGCGCTCCCGAATAACTTTTTCATCTTTGGGTTTTGGGGAAAGTAGCAAGTCATGTCAAGTCATGTCAATTCAAAAGGCTCAAGTCCAAGTGAAGTCACAAGTCATTGATGTTAAAGTCTAAGTCGAGTTGCAAGTCTTTTTACATTTTGTCAAGTCGAGTCTAAAGTCATCAAATTCATGACTCGAGTCTGACTCGAGTCCAAGTCATGTGACTCGAGTCCACACCTCTGCAATATAGTGTATTTATGGAATGTAAATTAAAAACAAAAGTAATTAATTTATGATCATGATTTATGTTAGGCCAGCAGAGAAGGCCTTGCTGGCCCTGACGACCCACCACTGACCTCATGGTGGAGGTCTGCGCTCCACTCAGTGACTTTCTGGTTACTTTTGTGGAGTCCCGCATTGAAACACACAACTATGTGATCAACAAGCAGGTGTTGATCAAACACACAGCAGGATTTGTGGTGTTTGATGGCGTTCCAGCATCTTTCATGGCAGAACTCCTTAAAAAACCCCCATAGAGGTTGAACATAGGTGGCAGAAAGAAAGTCCTGTATCCTGCTTGTAGTCCGCCCTGACATCTGTCATCTCAAACACACATCCAGACTTTCCTCCCACCTCGGTCCACCTTTCACTTCCCCCACGTCACCAATGCCCATAAGCGTGTCTGGCTGACCTTGGATCAGTGAGGACGGATCAAAAGCCCCCCCGCCTGCCTCCCGCCTGCCTTCTCATTCATCTTGTGTCAGAACGCCAGCTTGGCCAAACAAGCTCGGGGAAGCAATCTCCGGCCAGGGACTTCTCCAGCGTCGGCGGAACCATCCGTCAAATTAGCGGCGCTCTCTGGACCGTGGACCGGCCTCACATGCTCGGGCTTCTGGCCGTCAGGTGACTGAACACGCAGACATTTGTGTGTCCTCACGCATTGTGACATGCTTACTTTGGACCGAGGTCTTGTTTTCACATTCAGGCGGTGTTTTGTGGTTTAGTATTCTTCTCAGGACCAAACCTTAATTTGGCTCTGCGTTCATTTTTGGCATTTTTGTCCTGGGACTTGACTGAGCAGCTTTAGTGATATTTTCTGTGACAGAACTCCAATCATTTAATAATAATAGATTTTATTTGTAAAAGCACTTTGCATTGAGAAAACAACCTCAAAGTGCTACAGTGCATTTAAAAAACAAAACAACAACACTACAACCACAAATAGCTGCCCCCAACAAGTAAAATAAATAGTAAAAAAAAAACAAACTAAAACAGCCTAATAGCTAGAACAAGCACACATATCTAAAAAAGGCTTTTTAAAAAAAAAAAAAGTAGAGTTTTTAAGCCTTTTTTAAAAGCATCCACAGTCTGTGGTGCCCTCAGGTGGTCAGGGAGAGCGTTCCACAGACTGGGAGCGGCGGAGCAAAAAGTGCGGCCTTTTCCATCCAAAGTGCATGAAGTCTGCTGGCTATTTTTCTCCAACCTAAGTTTCACAAAAAGCTTCTATAAAAAGTGCAGTTCCCCTTTAAAAGGAACTGTATCGTGTTTGCTCTTCTAGTACGTTTTGCACCAAATAACCCTCACCCTGATCCTAATAATAATAATAATAATAATAGATTTTATTTGTAAAAGCACTTTACATTGAGAAAACAACCTCAAAGTGCTACAGTGCATTTAAAAAACAAAACAAAAACAAAACAACAACACTAGAACCACAAATAGCTGCCCCCAACAAGTAAAATAAATAGTAAAAAAAACAAAAAACTAGAACAGCCTAATAGCTAGAACAAGTACACATATATCTAAAAAAAAAAAGGTTTTTTTTTAAAAAGAAGGGTTTTTAAGCCTTTTTTAAAAGCATCCACAGTCTGTGGTGCCCTCAGGTGGTCAGGGAGAGCGTTCCACAGACTGGGAGCGGCGGAGCAAAAAGTGCGGCCTTTTCCATCCAAAGTGCATGAAGTCTGCTGGCTATTTTTCTCCAACCTAAGTTTCACAAAAAGCTTCTAAAAAAAGTGCAGTTCCCCTTTAAAAGGAACTGTATCGTGTTTGCTCTTCTAGTACGTTTTGCACCAAATAACCCTAACCCTGATACTAATAATAATAATAATAATAGATTTTATTTGTAAAAGACCTTTGCATTGAGAAAACAACCTCAAAGTGCTACAGTGCATTTAAAAAACAAAACAAAAACAAAACAACAACACTACAACCACAAATAGCTGCCCCCAACAAGTAAAATAAATAGTAAAAAAAAAAAAAAAAACTAAAACAGCCTAATAGCTAGAACAAGCACACATATCTAAAAAAAGGTTTAAAAAAAAAAAAAAAAGAGTTTTTAAGCCTTTTTTAAAAGCATCCACAGTCTGTGGTGCCCTCAGGTGGTCAGGGAGAGCGTTCCACAGACTGGGAGCGGCGGAGCAAAAAGTGCGGCCTTTTCCATCCAAAGTGCATGAAGTCTGCTGGCTATTTTTCTCCAACCTAAGTTTCACAAAAAGCTTCTATAAAAAGTGCAGTTCCCCTTTAAAAGGAACTGTATCGTGTTTGCTCTTCTAGTACGTTTTGCACCAAATAACCCTCACCCTGATCCTAATAATAATAATAATAATAATAATAATAATAGATTTTATTTGTAAAAGCACTTTGCATTGAGAAAACAACCTCAAAGTGCTACAGTGCATTTAAAAAACAAAACAACAACATTAGAACCACAAATAGCTGCCCCCAACAAGTAAAATAAATAGTAAAAAAAATAAAAAATAAAAATAAAACAGCCTAATAGCAAGCACACATATCAAAAAAAGGCTTTTTTTTTTTAAAAAAAAGAAGAGTTTTTAAGCCTTTTTTAAAAGCATCCACAGTCTGTGGTGCCCTCAGGTGGTCAGGGAGAGCGTTCCACAGACCTGGGAGCGGCGGAGCAAAAAGTGCGGCCTTTTCCATCCAAAGTGCATGAAGTCTGCTGGCTATTTTCCTCCAACCTAAGTTTCACAAAAAGCTTCTATAAAAAGTGCAGTTCCCCTTTAAAAGGAACTGTATCGTGTTTGCTCTTCTAGTACGGTTTGCACCAAATAACCCTCACATTGATCCTAATAATAATAATAATAATAGATTTTATTTGTAAAAGCACTATACATTGAGAAAACAACCTCAAAGTGCTACAGTGCATTTAAAAAACAAAACAAAAACAAAACAACAACACTACAACCACAAATAGCTGCCCCCAACAAGTAAAATAAATAGTAAAACAAAACAAAACTAAAACAACCTAATAGCTAGAACAAGCACACATATATCTAAAAAAAGGCTTTTTTTTTTAAAAAAAGAAGAGTTTTTAAGCCTTTTTTAAAAGCATCCACAGTCTGTGGTGCCCTCAGGTGGTCAGGGAGAGCGTTCCACAGACTGGGAGCGGCGGAGCAAAAAGTGCGGCCTTTTCCATCCAAAGTGCATGAAGTCTGCTGGCTATTTTTCTCCAACCTAAGTTTCACAAAAAGCTTCTATAAAAAGTGCAGTTCCCCTTTAAAAGGAACTGTATCGTGTTTGCTCTTCTAGTACGGTTTGCACCAAATAACCCTCACCCTGATCCTAATAATAATAATAATAATAGATTTTATTTGTAAAAGCACTTTACATTGAGAAAACAACCTCAAAGTGCTACAGTGCATTTAAAAAACAAAACAAAAACAACACAACAACGCTAGAACCACAAATAGCTGCCCCCAACAAGTAAAATAAATAGTAAAAAAAAAAAAAACTAAAACAGCCTAATAGCTAGAACAAGCACACATATCTAAAAAAGGCTTTTTAAAAAAAAAGAAGGGTTTTTAAGCCTTTTTTAAAAAGCATCCACAGTCTGAGGTGCCCTCAGGTGGTCAGGGAGAGCGTTCCACAGACTGGGAGCGGCGGAGCAGAAAGCGCGGCCTTTTCCATCCAAAGTGCATGAAGTCTGCTGGCTATTTTTCTCCAACCTAAGTTTCACAAAAAGCTTCTATAAAAAGTGCAGTTCCCCTTTAAAAGGAACTGGATTGCCTTTGCTCTTCTAGTACGGTTTGCACCAAATAACCCTCACCCTGATCCTAATAATAATAATAATAATAATAGATTTTATTTGTAAAATCACTTTACATTGAGAAAACAACCTCAAAGTGCTACAGTGCATTTAAAAAACAAAACAACAACACTAGAACCACAAATAGCTGCCCCCAACAAGTAAAATAAATAGTAAAAAAAAACCAAAAACTAAAACAGCCTAATAGCTAGAACAAGTACACATATATCTAAAAAAAGGCTTTTTTTAAAAAAAAGAAGAGTTTTTAAGCCTTTTTTAAAAGCATCCACAGTCTGTGGTGCCCTCAGGTGGTCAGGGAGAGCGTTCCACAGACTGGGAGCGGCGGAGCAAAAAGCGCGGCCTTTTCCATCCAAAGTGCATGAAGTCTGCTGGCTATTTTTCTCCAACCTAAGTTTCACAAAAAGCCTCTATAAAAAGTGCAGTTCCCCTTTAAAAGGAACTGGATTGCCTTTGCTCTTCTAGTACGGTTTGCACCAAATAACCCTCACCCTGATCCTAATAATAATAATAATAATAATAATAATAGATTTTATTTGTAAAAGCACTTTGCATTGAGAAAACAACCTCAAAGTGCTACAGTGCATTTAAAAAACAAAACAACAACACTAGAACCACAAATAGCTGCCCCCAACAAGTAAAATAAATAGTAAAAAATAATAATAAAATAAAATAAAACAGCCTAATAGCTAGAACAAGCACACATATCTAAAAAAGGCTTTTTTTTAAAAAAAATTTTTAAAAAGAAGAGTTTTTAAGCCTTTTTTAAAAAGCATCCACAGTCTGTGGTGCCCTCAGGTGGTCAGGGAGAGCGTTCCACAGACTGGGAGCGGCGGAGCAAAAAGTGCGGCCTTTTCCATCCAAAGTGCATGAAGTCTGCTGGCTATTTTTCTCCAACCTAAGTTTCACAAAAAGCTTCTATAAAAAGTGCAGTTCCCCTTTATAAGGAACTGGATTGCCTTTGCTCTTCTAGTACGGTTTGCACCAAATAACCCTAACCCTGATCCTAATAATAATAATAATAATAATAATAGATTTTATTTGTAAAAGCACTGTACATTGAGAAAACAACCTCAAAGTGCTACAGTGCATTTAAAAAAACAAACAAAAACAAAACAACAACACTACAACCACAAATAGCTGCCCCCAACAAGTAAAATAAATAGTAAAAAAAACAAAAAAACTAGAACAGCCTAATAGCTAGAACAAGTACACATATATCTAAAAAAAAGGCTTTTTTTTAAAAAGAAGAGTTTTTAAGCCTTTTTTTAAAGCATCCACAGTCTGTGGTGCCCTCAGGTGGTCAGGGAGAGCGTTCCACAGACTGGGAGCGGCGGAGCAAAAAGCGCGGCCTTTTCCATCCAAAGTGCATGAAGTCTGCTGGCTATTTTTCTCCAACCTAAGTTTCACAAAAAGCTTCTATAAAAAGTGCAGTTCCCCTTTAAAAGGAACTGGATTGCCTTGGCTCTTCTAGTACGTTTTGCACCAAATAACCCTCACCCTGATCCTAATAATAATAATAATAATAGATTTTATTTGTAAAAGCACTTTACATTGAGAAAACAACCTCAAAGTGCTACAGTGCATTTAAAAAACAAAACAACAACACTAGAACCACAAATAGCTGCCCCCAACAAGTAAAATAAATAGTAAAAAACAAAACTAAAACTAAAACAGCCTAATAGCTAGAACAAGCACACATATCTAAAAAAGGCTTTTTTTTTAAAAAAAAAAAGAAGAGTTTTTAAGCCTTTTTTAAAAAGCATCCACAGTCTGTGGTGCCCTCAGGTGGTCAGGGAGAGCGTTCCACAGACTGGGAGCGGCGGAGCAAAAAGTGCGGCCTTTTCCATCCAAAGTGCATGAAGTCTGCTGGCTATTTTTCTCCAACCTAAGTTTCACAAAAAGCCTCTATAAAAAGTGCAGTTCCCCTTTAAAAGGAACTGGATTGCCTTTGCTCTTCTAGTACGATTTGCACCAAATAACCCTCACCCTGATCCTAATAATAATAATAATAATAATAGATTTTATTTGTAAAAGCACTTTACATTGAGAAAACAACCTCAAAGTGCTACAGTGCATTTAAAAAACAAAACAAAAACAAAACAACAACACTACAACCACAAATAGCTGCCCCCAACAAGTAAAATAAATAGTAAAAAAAACAAACAAACTAGAACAGCCTAATAGCTAGAACAAGTACACATATATCTAAAAAAAAAGAAGAGTTTTTAAGCCTTTTTTAAAAGCATCCACAGTCTGTGGTGCCCTCAGGTGGTCAGGGAGAGCGTTCCACAGACTGGGAGCGGCGGAGCAAAAAGTGCGGCCTTTTCCATCCAAAGTGCATGAAGTCTGCTGGCTATTTTTCTCCAACCTAAGTTTCACAAAAAGCTTCTATAAAAAGTGCAGTTCCCCTTTAAAAGGAACTGGATTGCCTTTGCTCTTCTAGTACGGTTTGCACCAAATAACCCTAACCCTGATCCTAATAATAATAATAATAATAATAATAGATTTTATTTGTAAAAGCACTATACATTGAGAAAACAACCTCAAAGTGCTACAGTGCATTTAAAAAAACAAACAAAAACAAAACAACAACACTACAACCACAAATAGCTGCCCCCAACAAGTAAAATAAATAGTAAAAAAAACAAAAAAACTAGAACAGCCTAATAGCTAGGACAAGTACACATATATCTAAAAAAAAGGCTTTTTTTTTTTAAAAAAGAAGAGTTTTTAAGCCTTTTTTAAAAGCATCCACAGTCTGTGGTGCCCTCAGGTGGTCAGGGAGAGCGTTCCACAGACTGGGAGCGGCGGAGCAAAAAGTGCGGCCTTTTCCATCCAAAGTGCATGAAGTCTGCTGGCTATTTTTCTCCAACCTAAGTTTCACAAAAAGCTTCTATAAAAAGTGCAGTTCCCCTTTAAAAGGAACTGGATTGCCTTTGCTCTTCTAGTACGGTTTGCACCAAATAACCCTCACCCTGATCCTAATAATAATAATAATAATAATAGATTTTATTTGTAAAAGCACTTTACATTGAGAAAACAACCTCAAAGTGCTACAGTGCATTTAAAAAACAAAACAACAACACTAGAACCACAAATAGCTGCCCCCAACAAGTAAAATAAATAGTAAAAAACAAAACTAAAACTAAAACAGCCTAATAGCTAGAACAAGCACACATATCTAAAAAAGGCTTTTTTTTTTTAAAAAAAAGAAGAGTTTTTAAGCCTTTTTTAAAAAGCATCCACAGTCTGTGGTGCCCTCAGGTGGTCAGGGAGAGCGTTCCACAGACCTGGGAGCGGCGGAGCAAAAAGTGCGGCCTTTTCCATCCAAAGTGCATGAAGTCTGCTGGCTATTTTTCTCCAACCTAAGTTTCACAAAAAGCTTCTATAAAAAGTGCAGTTCCCCTTTAAAAGGAACTGGATTGCCTTTGCTCTTCTAGTACGTTTTGCACCAAATAACCCTCACCCTGATCCTAATAATAATAATAATAATAATAATAGATTTTATTTGTAAAAGCACTTTACATTGAGAAAACAACCTCAAAGTGCTACAGTGCATTTAAAAAACAAAACAAAAACAAAACAACAACACTACAACCACAAATAGCTGCCCCCAACAAGTAAAATAAATAGTAAAAAATAAATAAAATTAAAACAGCCTAATAGCTAGAACAAGCACACGTATATCTAAAAAAAGGCTTTTTTTGAAAAAAGAAGAGTTTTTAAGCCTTTTTTAAAAAGCATCCACAGTCTGTGGTGCCCTCAGGTGGTCAGGGAGAGCGTTCCACAGACTGGGAGCGGCGGAGCAAAAAGTGCGGCCTTTTCCATCCAAAGTGCATGAAGTCTGCTGGCTATTTTTCTCCAACCTAAGTTTCACAAAAAGCTTCTATAAAAAGTGCAGTTCCCCTTTAAAAGGAACTGGATTGCCTTTGCTCTTCTAGTACGGTTTGCACCAAATAACCCTCACCCTGATCCTAGTAATAATAATAATAATAATAGATTTTATATGTAAAAGCACTTTGCATTGAGAAAACAACCTCAAAGTGCTACAGTGCATTTAAAAACAAAACAAAAACAAAACAACCACAAATAGCTGCCCCCAACAAGTAAAATACATAGTAAAAAAAAAACAAACTAAAACAGCCTAATAGCTAGAACAAGCACACATATCTAAAAAAGGCTTTTTTAAAAAAAAGAAGAGTTTTTAAGCCTTTTTTAAAAGCATCCACAGTCTGTGGTGCCCTCAGGTGGTCAGGGAGAGCGTTCCACAGACCTGGGAGCGGCGGAGCAAAAAGTGCGGCCTTTTCCATCCAAAGTGCATGAAGTCTGCTGGCTATTTTTCTCCAACCTAAGTTTCACAAAAAGCTTCTATAAAAAGTGCAGTTCCCCTTTAAAAGGAACTGGATTGCCTTTGCTCTTCTAGTACGTTTTGCATCAAATAACCCTCACCCTGATCCTAATAATAATAATAATAATAATAATAGATTTTATTAGTAAAAGCACTTTGCATGGAGAAAACAACCTCAAAGTGCTACAGTGCATTTACAAACAAAACACAAACAACACAACAACGATAGAACCACAAATAGCTGCCCCCAACTAGTAAAATAAATATTAAAAAAAAACAAAAAACTAGAACAGCCTAATAGCTAGAACAAGTACACATATATCTAAAAAAAGGCTTTTTTTTTAAAAAAATGAAGAGTTTTTAAGCCTTTTTTAAAAGCATCCACAGTCTGTGGTGCCCTCAGGTGGTCAGGGAGAGCGTTCCACAGACCTGGGAGCGGCGGAGCAAAAAGTGCGGCCTTTTTCCATCCAAAGTGCATGAAGTCTGCTGGCTATTTTTCTCCAACCTAAGTTTCACAAAAAGCCTCTATAAAAAGTGCAGTTCCCCTTTAAAAGGAACTGTATCGTGTTTGCTCTTCTAGTACGGTTTGCACCAAATAACCCTCACCCTGATCCTAATAATAATAATAATAATAATAATAGATTTTATTTGTAAAAGCACTTTACATTGAGAAAACAACCTCAATGTGCTACAGTGCATTTAAAAAAAAAATAAAAAATAAACAAAAAAACAACACAACAACGCTAGAACCACAAATAGCTGCCACCAACAGGTAAAATTAAAGCTGCAAGCAGCATTGGTCGGGCCCGCGTATTTGGCATGTGCTAGTCCTAAGTGTCCCAATACTTTTGTTCAGTTTTCGTCATAAGTGTCCCAATACTTTTGTCTACTTTTAGTCCGAATTGTCCCAATACTTTTGTGTAGTGTACCTACCTTGTCTGCATTGTGTGGGCACGCTGGTGCTTCCTGCTTTTAAGCAGCCTTCTTGAAAAAAACAGCAGCATCAGCGCAGCGGCTCTTTGAAGGGTCATAAAATCAAAACCGGAGCCGGTATTAAAACTCTTTCGATAACTTTTAATGAAAAGGGTTCAATCTCTCTCCTGTGTTAGTTTGAAGCCGAAACGACGAACGCGCTCAGAGGAGATAATGTTTGAAGAAAGGTGACCGGTTTTTACAAAAATTTTGTTTAGAAGGGGAAATTGCAAACTTCCTGTTGATTTTTGCTGAGGGTTGTCAATCTATGAAATGTAGGTCTAAGTGAGACCTACATAGAAGTTTTTTGTTTCATGTCTGTCCGACCTTCCCAGTGGGAGTTACAGGCAGTTTTGTCATTTTTTTCTTCTGAGGAAAATTGCGGTAGAGCACAATTTTTAGATTTGGGGTTAGGTTTTTTCATTAGATCGCAATTTTAGCCAGTCCTGATGTGTGTGTTCAGTTTGGTGAGTTTTGAAGCATGTTAAGGGGGTCAAATTATTGCTCAAAGAGGCAAAAGTGACTGTTTTTAGTACTTTTTTGTCTTGAAGGGGGAATTGCCAACTTCCTGTTGATTTTTGCCCGAGGATATACAATTATGAAAACTAGGTCTAAGTCAGACCTACATAGAGATTGTTGTTTCATGTCTCTCCGACCTTTCTAGTGGGAGTTACAGGCAGCTTACACTCTTAGAAATAAGGGTTCTAAAAGGGTTCTTCTACAAGGGCTGAGGTTCTAACTGGAACCATTTGCTTCTGAAAAACCCTTTCCCGAAGAAAGGGTTTTTCAAGGGTTCTTGGTAACGCTAATGGTTCCAGTAAGAACCATTTTGATCCAGAGAACCCTTTAAAACCCCTTTTCTGAATAATTGGTTTTAAAAGGGTTCTCACTAACACTAAGGGTTCCAGTAAGAACTATTTTGATCCAGAGAACCGTTTTTGGAAGAAAGAGTTCTTCAGGGATTGTTGAAAGCATGGGTAAGATCCTGTGTCACCAGGGACATACTTCCTGATAACATTTGCCAATAATGGTGCCTATCTTTAAATAAATGTTTTTCTCATTAAAATGTTTTGAATGTTTGTTCAATGTCAACATGATAAATGACCACAATATAATATGAACTAAAGTGATATGTACAATACAATATGGTTCTTTATAGAACCCTCAGAAGACAAGACGGTTATCGGTGAAAACCTTTGAAAAGGGATGTTTTTAGAACCCCCTGTGTCAGGTCTAGATGAAACCCTTGAAACATGAAAGAGTTCTTTGTGGAACTCCCTGTGTGGGTTCTAGATGAAACCCTTGAAACCTGAAAGGGTTCTTAGTGAAACTCCATGCATGGGTTCTAGATGAAACCCTTGACAAACGAAAGGGTTCTTAGTGGAACTCCCTGTGTGGGTTCTAGATGAAACCCTTGAAATACGAAAGGGTTCTTAGTGAAACTCCCTGCGTGGGTTCTAGATGAAAGACTTGAAATACAAAAGGGTTCTTAGTGGAACTCCCTGTGTGGGTTCTAGATGAAACCCTTGAAATACGAAAGGGTTCTTAGTGGAACTCCCTGTGTGGGTTCTAGATGAAACCCTTGAAACATGAAAGGGTTCCCTGCGTGGGTTCTTTGTAGAACCTCTCATGGGGGGTTCTGGGTGGAACCTTACACACACAGTCTAGGTAGAACCCTCCAAAAGGGTTCCAGGTGGAACCTTTATAAAAAGGTTCTACCTGGAGCCAAAAAGGGTTCTCCTATGAGGACGAGCCGAAGAACCTTATATGGTTCTACTTAGCACTTTTATTTCTAAGAGTGTAGTTTTTTTTTTCTTTTTAGGGGGCGCTAGAGCGCAATTTTGAGTTTTTGGGTTCGGTTTTTTTATTAAAAGGCAATTTTCGCAGGTCCCGATGTGTGGGTCAAATTTGGTGAGTTTTGAAGCATGTTAAGTGGGTCAAATTAGTGCTCAAAGAGGCGGCGGAAGAAAAAAGAAAGAATAATAAAACCTTACAATTTCAATAGGTCCTTATGTCCCATTGCATAAGGACTCCCTGTGGGAGTCCTTATGCAATGGGCCATGCGGGCCCTAATAAACAGTACAAAATAAATAAATAAATAAATAAATAAAATAAAAAATGCACTAGCAAAGTGAATTATATTTATATAGTGTTTTTTCTCTAGTGACTCAAAGCACTTTACATAGTGAAAGCCAATATCTAAGTTCCATTTCAAGCAGTGTGGGTGGCACTGGGAGCAGGTGGGTAAAGTGTCTTGCCCAAGGACACAACGGCAGTGACTACACTCTTAGAAATAAAAGTGCTAAGTAGAACCATATATGGTTCTTCGGCTCGTCCTCATAGGAGAACCCTTTTTGGCTCCAGGTAGAACCTTTTTATAAAGGTTCCACCTGGAACCCTTTTGGAGGGTTCTACCTAGAACTGTGTGTGTAAGGTTCCACCCAGAACCCCCCCCCCCATGAGAGGTTCTACAATGAACCCACGCAGGGAGTTCCACTAAGAACCCTTTCGTATTTCAAGGGTTTCATCTAGAACCCACGCAGGGAGTTCCACTAAGAACCCTTTCGTATTTCAAGGGTTTCATCTAGAACCCACACAGGGAGTTCCACTAAGAACCCTTTTGTATTTCAAGACTTTCATCTAGAACCCACACAGGGAGTTCCACTAAGAACCCTTTTGTATTTCAAGACTTTCATCTAGAACCCACGCAGGGAGTTCCACTAAGAACCCTTTCGTATTTCAAGGGTTTCATCTAGAACCCACACAGGGAGTTCCACTAAGAACCCTTTCGTTTGTCAAGGGTTTCATCTAGAACCTATGCAGGGAGTTCCACTAAGAACCCTTTCATGTTTCAAGGGTTTCATCTAGAACTCACACAGGGAGTTCCACAAAGAACTCTTTCATGTTTCAAGGGTTTCATCTAGAACCCACACATGGAGTTCCACTAAGAACCCTTTTGTATTTCAAGACTTTCATCTAGAACCCACGCAGGGAGTTCCACTAAGAACCCTTTCGTATTTCAAGGGTTTCATCTAGAACCCACACAGGGAGTTCCACTAAGAACCCTTTTGTTTGTCAAGGGTTTCATCTAGAACCTATGCAGGGAGTTCCACTAAGAACCCTTTCATGTTTCAAGGGTTTCATCTAGAACTCACACAGGGAGTTCCACAAAGAACTCTTTCATGTTTCAAGGGTTTCATCTAGACCTGACACAGGGGGTTCTAAAAACATCCCCTTTCAAAGGTTTTCACCGATAACCGTCTTGTCTTCTGAGGGTTCTATAAAGAACCATATTGTATTCTACAGATCAGTTTAGTTCATATTATATTGTGGTCATTTATCATGTTGACATTGAACAAACATTCAAAACATTTTAATGAGAAAAACATTTATTTAAAGATAGGCACCATTATTGGCAAATGTTATCAGGAAGTATGTTCCTGGTGACACAGGATCTTACCCATGCTTTCAACAATCCCTGAAGAACTCTTTCTTCCAAAAACGGTTCTCTGGATCAAAACAGTTCTTACTGGAACCCTTAGTGTTAGTGAGAACCCTTTTAAAACCAATTATTCAGAAAAGGGGTT
This sequence comes from Nerophis lumbriciformis, assembly GCF_033978685.3. Lineage (NCBI taxonomy): Eukaryota > Metazoa > Chordata > Actinopteri > Syngnathiformes > Syngnathidae > Nerophis > Nerophis lumbriciformis. The sequence continues at coordinate 63,572,357 of NC_084551.2, read as the reverse complement.
TTAAAGGGTTCTCTGGATCAAAATGGTTCTTACTGGAACCATTAGCGTTACCAAGAACCCTTGAAAAACCCTTTCTTCGGGAAAGGGTTTTTCAGAAGCAAATGGTTCCAGTTAGAACCTCAGCCCTTGTAGAAGAACCCTTTTAGAACCCTTATTTCTAAGAGTGTAGGATGGCGGAAGCGGGGATCGAACCTGGAACCCTCAAGTTGCTGGCACGGCCGCTCTACCAACCGAGCTATACCGCCCCAAAGCAAACACACTTGCAGGTGTGAACTGAAATACCACACCTGGGTAGTCCTGGTTCTTCCGTGCACTACTGTAGAAAAAACAGCTGACAGCGAGCCAATGAGCTCTTCTTCATCTTGCTATCAAAGCACTCAACAAGGCCAACATGGCGCTCTTTCACTAACGTCTGCCGTTTGACCCTCTCGCCGCCTTTCATCCTGTCATCAGTTATTCCATCCGCCGCACCTGCTGGCGTCCCGCGCAGGGAACCAGGAGAAAAGGACGACGCGGAATAACAAATGATGCCTCGCTATCACAGGGACCTGACGTCACACCGCACATCAATCAGAATCAGAATCAGAATCAGCTTTATTGTCATTACGCAAGGTAACGAGATTGAGGCCATTCCATACAGTGCGATGTGTGCATGCTAGAAAAACAATGTGCAAATATATAAAAATTTAAAAAATGTAGAAGTGCAATGAATATGGTGTGAAATGAATATATACATGAAAAAACAAAACAAAAACAGGGTGGTTGGTGGAATGGGTTATTGCACCGAAGAGAAGGCAGTTATGAGGGACAATGGGGCAGTCCGTTCAGGATGGTTATGGCCCTGGGGAAGAAGCTGTTCTTTAGCCTGTTTGTTTTGGTTTTAATGCACCTGTAGCGCTTCCCAGAGGGCAGCAGGTGGAACAGGTCAGAGCCAGGGTGGGTGCTGTCTTTGATGATGGCACTGGCTCTGTTGAGGCAGCGGGAGGTGTAGATGTCCGTCAGAGAGGGGAGAGGGCGGCCGATGATCTTCTGAGCCGTCTTGACCACTCTTTGCAGCCTCTCCCTGTCTGCTGCAGTGCAGCTGCCGTACCATACCGTAATACAGTAGGTCAGCAGGCTCTCGATGGACGAGCGGTAGAAGGTCAGCAGCAGGTCAGGCTTCAGGTTGTACTTCCCGAGGACTCTAAGGAAGTGTAGCCGCTGCTGAGCCTTCTTGATGATTGATGTGGTGTTGACTGTCCAGGAGAAGTCATTAGAGATGTGGACTCCAAGGTACCTGAAGGTGTGGACCCTCTCTACACGCTCGCAGTTGATGTAGAGGGGGGCAGGGTCGGTGCTGCTCCTCCTGAAGTCGACGATGATCTCTCTGGTCTTGCTGGTGTTGAGAGCGAGGTTGTTCTCCGAAGACCAGGCCGTCAGCTTCAGGACCTCCTCTCTGTAGGCAGCCTCGTCACCCCTGGAGATGAGCCCGACCACTGTGGTATCGTCGGCAAACTTGACGGTAAGGTTGTCACTGTGGGCCGGACTGCAGTCATGGGTGTAAAGGCAGTAGAGGAGGGGGCTCAGCACACAGCCCTGTGGGGAGCCGATGCTCAGCGTGCGGGAGGATGAGAGGTGCGGGCCAAGTCTCACATTCTGGGGTCGGTCCGTTAGGAAGTCCCTTATCCAGGCGTTTGTGAGAGGGGGGAGGCCAAGAGTGTCCAGTTTATTGCAGAGTCTGTCCGGGATTATTGTATTGAAGGCAGAGCTATAGTCCACAGAGAGCATCCGGACGTAGCTCTGCTGCTGCTCCAGGTGGTTCAGAGCAGAGTGGAGAGCAACAGCGATGGCGTCCTCTGTGGACCTGTTCGCCCGGTATGCGAACTGGTGGGGGTCGAAGTCTGGAGGGATATGGTCCTTGATGTGCTGGAGAACAAGTCGCTCGAAGCACTTCATGATTACCGGAGTGAGGGCCACTGGTCGGTAATCATTCAGGCTGGTGATGGGAGACTTCTTCGGCACCGGGATTATTGTACCCAATCTGGGTACAATGTATCAAAAACTGCTTGGCCTCAAATTTCCTCCAGACAAATTCTAACAAAAGTGAAACTCTGATAATTTGCTCCTGATAAAAAGATCAGGAACTCCCTTGGTGCTCTGTTAGAACTAGTCTCAGAAAGCTTGTGTGGGACCAGTCCAAGTCTTTGGAGGGTCTCTGTCGTCAACTGACCAAAAACTGTTTTCATCACCTCAGAAATACACTATATTGCCAAAAGTATTTGGACACCTGTCTTGACTCACATACATACTTGCCAACCCTCCCGAAATTTTCCGGGAGACTCCCGAAATTCAGCGCCTCTCCCGAAAACCCTCCCGGGACAAATATTCTCCCGAAAATCTACCGATTTTCAGCCAGAGCTGGAGGCCACGCCCCCTCCAGCTCCATGCGGACCTGAGTGAGGACAGCCTTTTTCTTTATGACGGGCGGACAACAGGGTGACAAGAACTAAATCATCCAGACTAGAGATACATTGTATTATTATGTTTATCTTACCTAAAAATAAATATATTTATTAATTTAAAAAAAATAAAAAATAAAAATTTTTTTTACTATATTTTGCTAAAAACATCAAAATTAATTGTATTTTTATTTGTATTTTTTTCTGACTCCTTATTACATCCAGCCATAGAATCAGGGCCGGCCCGTGGCATAGGCCGTATAGGCAAATGCTAAGGGCGCCGTCCATCAGGGGGCGCCACGCCAGTGCCACAAATGTTCAAGAAAAAAAGTTGGTACTATTATTTCTAAATACAAAAAATAATCCCACGTTAATTAAAATGCAAAGTAAAGCCTATTTAATAGAAATATTATTTGTTACAACATTACGCCCCCCCCCCTCTCCCCGCACGGTGCGCCCCCTCCCTTCCCGTATCATGACTCTTTTTGGACGTCACCACATCAAAAAATCAACACAAGATGTCAAAACGGCCAAAACTGTCAGGTGCCCAGGGAAGAAAAAAGAGAAAAGAAGAGGAGGAGAAACGAGAAAAGACAGAGGTAGCAGGTAGGTAACGTTAGCCTACATGAAATTATTTGTCTGTTACAGAATGTGATAGTAACCTGGCTTTTTGGCATTAAGCTAATGTTACATGATTCGGCAATTGCTAATCAATAAATAGCTAGTTCTGTTTTAACGTCGGGTTAATATTGTGGAGGGGGCTAAATTGTTATGGAAAATAATAATGTAACGTTAGGTAATTACAGTACTCCCACCTTACATTCCTCAGGGACATTTGTATTAGATCTTTTAAGCAGGTGTACATTGTTATTGCCTTCTGGTTAGCTAATGTTTGCCCTGCAGGTAATAGTCACTTTTCCACCCCTTTATATATTAGGTATAGTTGTAAGTTAAAAAAAAAGGTCAAAGACAAAGCTATTCGGTTTCTTGTGAGTATATACACTTCACTGCCGATGTGGGGGGGGGGGGGGGGGGGGGGGCGCCACCTAAAATCTTGCCTAGGGCGCCAGATTGGTTAGGGCCGGGCCTGCATAGAATTATACATTAATATAAACATATTTGAAATAATTAATTTTAAATGATCATAATAATTCATTTAGAATGATCATATTTAATTATTAAAATAATTGCTTGTTTATCAACAACTTTAGCATTTTATTCATTACATTTTGAAGCTCTCAGAAGCCAAGTTATGTTATATTCCTTAAAATGTATTTATGCAAGTTTGAAGTATCAATTATCTAAACACAGTTTTATTTGCATATTTTCAGGATGTAGATATAAATATATATATATATATATATATATATGTATATATATATATATATATATATATATATATATATATATATATATATATATATATATATATATATATATATCCCCTGAAAATATGCAAACAAAACTGTGTTTTATTTGTTTTATTATAACAGTTTTATTTGCATATTTTCAGGATGTAGTTATAAATATATATATATATATATATATATATATATATATATATATATATATATATATATATATATATATATATATATATATATATATATATATATATATTTATATATATATATATATATTTATATATCCTGAAAATATGCAAACAAAACTGTGTTTGGATAATTGATACTTCAAACTGGCATAAATAAATCTTAAGGAATATAACATAACTTGGCTTATGAGAGCTTTAAAATGTAATGAATAAAATGCTAAAGTTGTTGATAAATATATATAAATATAAATTATTTTAATAATCAAATATGGTCATTTTAAATGAATTATTATGATCATTTAAAATTAATTTTTTCAAATATGTTTATTCTAATGTATAATTCTATGGCTGGATGTAATGAGGAGTCAGAAAAAATACAAATAAAAATACAATTAATTTTGATGTTTTTAGCAAAATATAGTAAAAATGTATTTAGTTTTTTTTTTTTTTAATTCCATCCATCCATCCATCTTCTTCCACTTATCTGAGGTCGGGTCGCGGGGGCAGCAGCCTAAGCAGAGAATGTATATGTATGTATATATATATGTATATATATGTATGAAATACTTGACTTGGTGAATTCTAGCTGTCAATATACTCCTCCCCTCTTAACCACGCCCCCGCCCTCAACCACGCCCCTGTTCCACCCCTGACCACGCCCCCAACCCCCACATCTCCCGAAATCGGAGGTCTCAAGGTTGGCAAGTATGCTCACATATGACCTTGAAGTGCCATCCCATTCCTAACCCATAGGGTTCAATATGACCCTTTGCAGCTATTACAGCTTCAGCTCTTCTGGGAAGGCTGTCCACAAGGTTGCCGAGTGTGTTTATAGCAATTTTTCCGCCATTCTTCCAAAAGTGCATTGGTGAGGTCACACACTGATGTTGGTGGAGAAGGCCTGGCTTCCCAAAGGTGTTGTATCGGGTTCAGGTCAGGACTCTGTGCAGGCCAGTCAAGTTCATCCACACCAGACTCTGTCATCCATGTCTTTATGGACCTTGCTTTTGTGCACTGGTGCAAAGTCAGGGTCTTCAGGCCAGGGTCTTCTAAAGATCCCCGTGTAGACCTGGCATTGTATGAAGCGTTGAATGTGTATGATAGTATCAGAATAGATACACTATATTGCCAAAAGTATTTGGCCGGCCATCCAAATGATGAGAATCAGGTGTCCTAATCACTTGGCCCGGTGTATCAAATCAAGCACTTAGGCATGGAGACTGTTTCTACAAACATTTGTGAAAGAATGGGCCGCTTTCAGTGATTTCCAGCGTGGAACTGTCATAGGATGCAACAAATCCAGTCGTGAAATTTCCTCGCTCCTAAATATTCCAAAGTCAACTTTATTATAAGAAAAGTGAAGAGTTTGGGAACAACAGCAACTCAGCCACCAAGTGGTAGGTCAGGTAAACTGACAGAGAGGTCAGCATAGTGCAAAGACTTTCTGCACACTCACTTGCTACAGAGCTCCAAACTTCATGTCACCCTTCCAATTAGCCCACGTACAGTACGCAGAGAGCTTCATGGAATGGCTTTCCATGGCCGAGCAGCTGCATCTAAGCCATACATCACCAAGTCCAATGCAAAGCGTGGGATGCAGTGGTGTAAAGGACATCACCACTGGACTCTAGACCTTCTCTGGACTGATGAATCACACTTTTCCATCTGGCAATCTGATGGACCAGTCTGGGTTTGGAGGTTGCCAGGAGAACGCTACATTTCGGACTGCATTGTGCTGAGTGTGACATTTGGTGGAAGAGGAATTATGCTGTGGGGTTGTTTTTCAGGAGCTAGTTCCAGTGAAAGGAACTTTGAATGCTCCAGGATACCAAAACATTTTGGACAATTCCATGCTTGTGGGAACAGTTTGTAGCGGGCCCCTTTCCTCTTCCAACATGACTGTGCACCAGTGCACAAAGCAAGGTCCATAAAGACATGGATGACAGAGTCTGGTGTGGATCAACTTGACTGGCCTGCACAGAGTCCTGACCTGAACCCGATACAACACCTTTGGGAGGAATTAGAACAGAAACTGAGAGCCAGGCCTTCAGTGTGTGACCTCACCAATGCGCTTTTGGAAGAATGGTGGAAGATTGCTCTAAAGACACTCTGCAACCTTGTGGACAGCCTTCCCAGAAGAGCTGAAGCTGTAATAGCTGCAAAAGGTCATATTGACTTGGATTGGCAGACCGGGGTGGTGGTTCCTCTCTTTAAAAAGGGGAACCGGAAGGTGTGTTCTAACGGTGGGATCACACTCCTCAGCCTTCCCGGTAAGGTCTATTCAGGTGTACTGGAGAGGAGGCTACGCCGGATAGTCCAACCTCGGATTCAGGAGGAACAGTGTGGTTTTGGTCCCGGTCGTGGAACTGTGGACCAGCTCTATACTCTCGGCAGGGTCCTTGAGGGTACATGGGAGTTTGCCCAACCAGTCTACATGTGTTTTGTGGACTTGGAGAAGGCATTCGATCGGGAAGTCCTGTGGGGAGTGCTCAGAGAGTATGGGGTATCGGACTGTCTGATTGTGGCGGTCCATTCCCTGTATGATCAATGCCAGAGCTTGGTCCGCATTGCCGGTAGTAAGTCGGACACGTTTCCAGTGAGGGTTGGACTCCGCCAAGGCTGCCCTTTGTCACCGATTCTGTTCATAACTTTTATGGACAGAATTTCTAGGCGCAGTCAAGGCGTTGAGGGGATTCGGTTTGGTGGCTGCAGGATTAGGTCTCTGCTTTTTGCAGATGATGTGGTCCTGATGGCTTCATCCAGCCAGGATCTTCAGCTCTCACTGGATCGGTTCGCAGCCGAGTGTGAAGCGACTGGGATGAGAATCAGCACCTCCAAGTCCGAGTCCATGGTTCTCTCCCGGAAAAGGGTGGAGTGCCATCTCCGGGTTGGGGAGGAGATCTTACCCCAAGTGGAGGAGTTCAAGTACCTCGGGGTCTTGTTCACGAGTGAGGGAAGAGTGGATGGTGAGATCGACAGGCGGATCGGTGCGGCGTCTTCAGTAATGCAGACGCTGTATCGATCCGTTGTGGTGAAGAAGGAGCTGAGCCGGAAGGCAAAGCTCTCAATTTACCGGTCGATCTACGTTCCCATCCTCACCTATGGTCATGAGCTTTGGGTTATGACCGAAAGGACAAGATCACGGGTACAAGCGGCCGAAATGAGTTTCCTCCGCCGGGTGGCGGGGCTCTCCCTTAGAGATAGGGTGAGAAGCTCTGTCATCCGGGGAGAGCTCAAAGTAAAGCCGCTGCTCCTCCACATCGAGAGGAGCCAGATGAGGTGGTTCGGGCATCTGGTCAGGATGCCACCCGAGCGCCTCCCTAGGGAGGTGTTTAGGGCACGTCCGACCGGTAGGAGGCCACGAGGAAGACCCAGGACACGTTGGGAAGACTATGTCTCCCGGCTGGCCTGGGAACGCCTCGGGATCCCCCGGGAGGAGCTGGACGAAGTGGCTGGGGAGAGGGAAGTCTGGGCTTCCCTGCTTAGGCTGCTGCCCCCGCGACCCGACCTCGGATAAGCGGAAGAAGATGGATGGATGGATGGAGGTCATATTGAACCCTATGGGTTAGGAATGGGATGGCACTTCAAGGTCATATGTGAGTCAAGGCAGGTGACCAACATAGTGTACCTCCATAGTTCTTGCTCCTCATCTGGCAATTTAAAATTCCCGTCAGGACATGTTCTAGAATGCATTTCTTTTTATTACTGATTTAACGGAAGTGCATTGACGGAAATTAAAATCCTGTGTTTTCGCCGAGTTTCCCTGGAACGTTGTAATTTTTTCAAAAGCAAATGTTTCCGTCACACCTCAAGTCAACTTCTTCCGATCCTGAAACTTTCCGGCAAGAACTCCCTCAGTCGCCCTTTGAAGAAGCGGCCGTTTTATGTCTTTTTGCAAAGGGTTTGCTTCTAATCAGTGTAATGGTTCTTCACGCATTAGCAGCAATTGAGCGAGAGTTGAACTACAGGTAAAAAAAAAAACATTAGCAGGCAATGATTTATTTAAAAAAAAGCAAACAATAGCAGGAAAAGATAGAGATGGAGTTGGAGGCTTGTAATTAGGCCGCTCAGACAAAGCCTCGCGCTGGAAGAACTCTTGTAATTGTTCAAGTCGTCTGAATTAATGAGCAAATTATCTGGCAGGTGAATTTCCACTTAGTGGCGTTGTGTGGCGTCCCACCGGAGGGAAACAAATCAGACGTTTTGTCAACATCCTGTTCCTTCCCACAATCTGCAAAGGTTGCCGTCTGGAAGGCGGAGATGAAACAAAAGCCAGGATTGGGGCAGATAATGCCAAAGAAAGCAAGATAGCGTTTCCTTTTTCTAGCTGCCGGGCTTTCAAATCTGCTTCAGAGAGTATTTTCCAAGCTTATCAGCGTCATGGCCGGCCTGCCACTGACAAACATCACAACATGGAGCTTTTATTGAATGAAAGAACTTTGTTTCGGTCATATAATCGACCATCAAGCATTTAGTGTGAGCAGTTTAACAGCCTTCCCGGTAAGGTCTATTCAGGTGTACTGGAGAGGAGGCTACGCCGGATAGTCCAACCTCGGATTCAGGAGGAACAGTGTGGTTTTGGTCCTGGTCGTGGAACTGTGGACCAGCTCTATACTCTGGGCAGGGTCCTTGAGGGTGCATGGGAGTTTGCCCAACCAGTCTACATGTGTTTTGTGGACTTGGAGAAGGCATTCGATCGGGAAGTCCTGTGGGGAGTGCTCAGAGAGTATGGGGTATCGGCATACTTGCCAACCCTCCCGGATTTTCCGGGAGACTCCCGAAATTCAGCGCCTCTCCCGAAAGCCTCCCGGGACAAATTTTCTCCCGAAAAACTCCCGAAATTCAGGCGGACCTGAGTGACGTGTTGACAACACACAACAACAGTGTCTACCGTAAAGCAGTTGGTCTGCCGTAAACAGCAATGTTGTGACACTTTTAAACAGCACAATACTGCCATCTACTGTACATGCATATGTGACCCACCCATAATGTGTCACATTTTTGTGTTGATTTGTTTATTTTATTTTGTGGTTTGAATTCGTTTTTGGAGCTGTCATTCCACATTTATCAGTATTCACATTGGTCAGTAGGGGGCAGTAGGGCGTTTCTTCCCAATTGAATGCTATCACCTGCAGACCGGAAGTGTCTTGTCATTCTGATAAGCGCGACCAGTCTGTGAACAATTGAAACGTCCTGTGTGCTTTTTCCTCCTGTATAACAGGTTAGTTTTGGTGAATCAACTCACTGAATAATATCCATGTGATCTTTGTAAGTTTAAGTACACATTCTGATGGTGGAGCCTAACTCTAAAGTGTTTGTGAGTTGTAGTTTGTAAATGAACACTGAAATTCAAGTGTTTATTTTATTTATATATATATATATATATATATATATATATATAGCTAGAATTCACTGAAAGTCAAGTATTTCTTATATATATATATATATATATATATATCTTAACCACGCCCACAACCACGCCCCTCGCCCCTCGCCCCACCCCCGACCACGCCCCCGCCCCCACCCCCCACCTCCCGAAATCGGAGGTCTCAAGGTTGGCAAGTATGGGTATCGGACTGTCTGATTGTGGCGGTCCGCTCCCTGTATGATCAGTGTCAGAGCTTGGTCCGCATTGCCGGCAGTAAGTTTTACGGACAGAAATTCTAGGCGCAGTCAAGGCGTTGAGGGGATCTGGTTTGGTGGCTGCAGGATTAGGTCTCTGCTTTTTGCAGATGATGTGGTCCTGATAACTTCATCTGGCCAGGATCTCCAGCTCTCACTGGATCGGTTCGCAGCCGAGTGTGAAGTAACTGGGATGAGAATCAGCACCTCCAAGTCCGAGTCCATGATTCTCGCCCGGAAAAGGGTGGAGTGTCATCTCCGGGTTGGGGAGGAGACCCTGCCCCAAGTGGAGGAGTTCAAGTACCTGGGAGTCTTGTTCACGAGTGAGGGAAGAGTGGATGGTGAGATAAACACATTCGTCTTCAGTAATGTGGACGCTGTATCGATCCGTTGTGGCGAAGAAGGAGCTGAGCCGGAAGGCAAAGCTCTCAATTTACCGGTCGATCTACGTTCCCATCCTCACCTATGGTCACGAGCTTTGGGTTATGACCGAAAGGACAAGATCACGGGTACAAGCGGCCCAAATGAGTTTCCTCCGCCGGGTGGCGGGTCTCTCCCTTAGAGATAGGGTGAGAAGCTCTGTCATCCGAGGGGAGCTCAAAGTAAAGCCGCTGCTCCTCCACATAGAGAGGAGCCAGATGAGGTGGTTCGGGCATCTGGTCAGGATGCCACCCGAACGCCTCCCTAGGGAGGTGTTTAGGGCACGTCCGACCGGTAGGAGGCCACGGGGAAGACCAAGGACACGTTGGGAAGACTATGTCTCCCGGCTGGCCTGGGAACGCCTCGGGAGGAGCTGGACGAAGTGGCTGGGGAGAGGGAAGTCTGGGCTTCTCTGCTTAGGCTGCTGCACCCGCGACCCCACCTCGGATAAGCGGAAGAAGATGGATGGATGGACAGTTTAACAGCACAAATTAGACATATTTAACAATCATACACATTTACACACACAAAAAAAATAAAAAAGAATGACGGAAAAAGGAATAGTCTGAAGCCAAAGCTTATATTTGCCTATCTTATACCTTCACTGGAAATTAGATGGCCTGGAACAGTCTTTTTCAACCTTTTTTGAGCCAAGGCACATTTTTTGCGTTGAAAAAATGCAGAGGCACACCACCAGCAGAAATCATTAGGAAACTAAACTGTCAATGCGAGGACTTTGGGGTGTTGTGTTTTCCCGCAATGCAAAGGAAAGTTGGTGTGAAGGCGTGAAGGCAAGTACATGATTTATTTTAAACACTAACAGACTACAAAAAAGGAAGCAAACAAAAGGCGCGCACATTGGCGGAGAACAAACTTGACTAATGAAACCAAAACTTGCACAAAGGCAGAAACTTTGAACATGAAAAGGAAAAGAACACTTACTGTGGCGTGAAACAGCATGAAAACTATGGCATGGAACTATGGCATGGAAACTATGGCATGAAAACTATGGCATGGAACTATGGCTTGGAATGAAAGGTAGCAGAGGTAGAAAGGACGATGTCACCAGGATGATCAACAGAAAAAGACAGGTTTGAATAACAGTGGCATGATTAGTGACAGGTGTGTGAGTTCAAATGAATCAGGTGCGTGACATGAGGACAGGTGACAAAACAAACAAGAGTGCACAAAGAATCCAAAGACCAAACCTGAACATAACCAAAACAAAACCTGATCACACAGACATGACATAAACTCAGTTGACAGTAAAAAGTCGTTGTCACAATTGTTGGATATGACTTTAAAGCATAACCAAGCATGCATCACTATAGCTCTTGTCTCAAAGTAGGTGTACTGTCACCACCTGTCACATCACACCCTGACTTATTTTCACTTTTTTGCTGTTTTCCTGTGTGTAGTGTTTTACTTCTTGTCTTGCGTTCCTATTTTGGTGGCTTTTTCTCTTTTTTTTGTTATTTTCCTGTAGCAGTTTCATGTCTTCCTTTGAGCAATATTTCCCAATCAAGCAATCAAGAATATTTCAGTTGTTTTTATCCTTCTTTGTGGGGACATTGTTGATTGTCATGTCGTGTTCGGATGTACTTTGTCTTTGCTCCACAGTAAGTCTTTGCTGTCGTCCAGCATTCTGTTTTTGTTTACTTTGTAGCCAGTTCAGTTTTAGTTTCGTTCTGCATAGCCTTCCCTAAGCTTCAATGCCTTTTCTTAGGGGCACTCACCTTTTGTTTATTTTTGGTTTACAAATTAGATACCTTTTTACCTGCACGCTGCCTCCCGCTGTTTCCGACATCTACAAAGCAATTAGCTACCTGCTGCCACCTACTGATATGGAAGAGTATTAGACGGTTACTCTGCCGAGCTCTTGACAGCACCGACACTCAACAACAACAACACATCATTTGCAGACTATAATTACTGCTTTGCAAAACATATTTTTAACCCATCCATCCATCCATCTTCTTCCGCTTATCCGAGGTCGGGTCGCGGGGGCAGCAGCCTAAGCAGGGAAGCCCAGACTTCCCTCTCCCCAGCCACTTCGTCCAGCTCTTCCTGTGGGACCCCGAGGCGTTCCCAGGCCAGCCGGGAGACATAGTCTTCCCAACGTGTCCTGGGTCTTCCCCGCGGCCTCCTACCGGTGGGACGTGCCCTAAACACCTCCCTAGGGAGGCGTTCGGGTGGCATCCTGACCAGATGCCCGAACCACCTCATCTGGCTCCTCTCGATGTGGAGGAGCAGCGGCTTTACTTTGAGCTCCTCCCGGATGGCAGAGCTTCTCACCCTATCTCTAAGGGAGAGCCCCGCCACCCGGCGGAGGAAACTCATTTCGGCCGCTTGTACCCGTGATCTTGTCCTTTCGGTCATAACCCAAAGCTCATGACCATAGGTGAGGATGGGAACGTAGATCGACCGGTAAATTGAGAGCTTTGCCTTCCGGCTCAGCCCCTTCTTCACCACAACGGATCGATACAGCGTCCGCATTACTGAAGACGCCGCACCGATCCGCCTGTCGATCTCACGATCCACTCTTCCCCCACTCGTTAACAAGACTCCGAGGTACTTGAACTCCTCCACTTGGGGCAAGATCTCCTCCCCAACCCGGAGATGGCACTCCACCCTTTTCCGGGCGAGAACCATGGACTCGGACTTGGAGGTGCTGATTCTCATCCCAGTCGCTTCACACTGAGCTGCGAACCGATCCAGTGAGAGCTGAAGATCCTGGCCAGATGAAGCCATCAGGACCACATAATCTGCAAAAAGCAGAGACCTAATCCTGCAGCCACCAAACCAGATCCCCTCAACGCCTTGACTGTGCCTAGAAATTCTGTCCATAAAAGTTATGAACAGAATCGGTGACAAAGGGCAGCCTTGGCGGAGTCCAACCCTCACTGGAAACGTGTCCGACTTACTACCGGCAATGCGGACCAAGCTCTGACACTGATCATACAGGGAGCGGACTGCCACAATCAGACAGTCCGATACCCCATACTCTCTGAGCACTCCCCACAGGACTTCCCGAGGGACACGGTCGAATGCCTTCTCCAAGTCCACAAAACACATGTAGATTGGTTGGGCAAACTCCCATGCACCCTCAAGGACCCTGCCGAGAGTATAGAGCTGGTCCACAGTTCCACGACCAGGACGAAAACCACACTGTTCCTCCTGAATCCGAGGTTCGACTATCCGGCGTAGCCTCCTCTCCAGTACACCTGAATAGACCTTACCGTATATTACGGTACTTACTTAACGTACTTACGATTAATTTTTACTTACGTACGTTACTTAATTAACGTACTTACGATACTTACCATATTTTTAACCCAAATAGTTGAAATGATATCATCTCCCACGGCACACCAGACTGTATCTCACGTGGTTGAAAAATCACTGGCCTGGAACATCAACGTTAAAAAAATCAATGGGATGAAAGAAATTGTTATTATATTTTATAGTTTTCAAGTATTTCACCTTTCAAGGTTTTCTTAAACCTCAACAAAGAACTACCGTGTTTTCCGCACTATTAGCCGCACCTAAAAACCACAAATTTACTCAAAAGCTGACAGTGCGGCTTATAACCCGGTGCGCTTTATATATGGATTAATATTAAGATTCATTTTCATAAAGTTTCGGTCTCGCAACTACGGTAAACAGCCGCCATCTTTTTTCCCCGTAGAAGAGGAAGTGCTTCTTCTTCTACGCAAGCAACCGCCAAGGTAAGCACCCGCCCCCATAGAACAGGAAGCGCTTCTTCTTCTACTGTAAGCAACCACCCGCCCCGGTAGAAGAAGAAGAAGCGCGCGGATATTACGTTTCATTTCCTTTGTGTGTTTACATCTGTAAAGACCACAAAATGGCGACAGGTTTCCGGTTCATGAAAAGACGCAATCTCTCCATCCGCACACGGACTACTATTTCACAGCAACTGCCTAAAGACTTTCAAGAAAAGCTGGCTACTTTCCGTGCATATTGTAAAAACAAGATAGCTGAAAAAAAGATCCGGCCAGAGAACATTATCAACATGGACGAGGTTCCACTGACTTTTGATATTCCTGTGAACCGCACTGTGGATACAACGGGAGCACGTACGGTGAATATTCGCACCACAGGGAATGAGAAGTCATCCTTCACTGTGGTTCTAGCTTGCCATGCTAATGGCCAGAAACTTCCACCCATGGTGATATTCAAAAGGAAGACCTTGCCAAAAGAGACCTTTCCAGCCGGCGTCATCATAAAAGCTAACTCGAAGGGATGGATGGATGAAGAAAAGATGAGCGAGTGGTTAAGGGAAGTTTACGCGAAGAGGCCGGGTGGCTTTTTTCACGCAGCTCCGTCCATGTTGATATACGACTCCATGCGCGCCCACATCACGCTGGTTTTTAATATATTATTAAAGTTTGACTGACCTATCCGACTGTTTTTTTGACATTCCTTTAGCGCAGTTAGATGCGGCTTACAACACGGGGCGGCTTATAGGTGGACAAAGTTTTGAAATATGCCGTTCATTGAAGGCGCGGCTTTTAACCCAGGGCGCCTTATGGTGCGGAAAATACGGTACTTGTCTTCAGCTCATCACTGAGCTTCTTCCACCATTTAACTCCTAAAACTGAAATACATTTGTAGTTTATATTCCTTCTTCCTTTACCTATATCAAAAATCAATATCCCCCGTAAATGATAGTTTTCTCCTCTTAATGTAAATAGGCTAAGAATAAAAGCTGTTGGTCTTTACTCCAAACATCATTTCCATTGCTTTTAAAAAGACAATATCTGAACATTTGAACACATTACAACTTATAAATAATGAATTGGTATGTTCATAGTAGCACACTTTGTGTATTGTTCTAATTTCCCCAAACTTCAACCATATATGTTAAATAAGGCCTCTGAAACGCAGGGTTGTTGTTGTTGTTGTTGTTGTTGTTCTTTTGATAAGTGATTTTCTTTCAAGGTTCAAAAAGGTTGGACTGTGACAACAATAACAGAATCACCACTAGATGGTGCTGTTCATCTGTACTACCGATACCTGGTTCCTATTTAATACAGAGCAGTACTTCATGCCAACTCTCCCTCTCCTTTCACCATGGAGTATTTTCCCTCCTTTGAGTGGAAGTTATTATCTTTGGCCTTGGTTCTGCTCCGAGAAGATCAAAACAATGACCTCTCACACACACACACACACACACACACACACATTATTCTCTCTAGTGTCAGGATGTACCAGGTGAGTGGGCAATAATAATAATAATAATACATGTGCGCCACACAAACGCCAAGTTAACTTTCGGTTTCGATCCCCGCCAAGCAAGGCTTCAAGGCGGACAAAAGAATATGTGGAGAGCAACAATTTTACAGCAGGCTCCTAACTTTAGATGACTCTGCCTCCTCTTTGTATTTTATATAGAACTGTGATTCTCCAACTCACCTCAGAAAACACTCCAAGTGCCACCATAATGACATTAAATACAGTAGTGTAGTAGACCTAAGTATGCATTAAGTACCGCCATAATGACAACATTAAATACAGTAGTGTAGTAGACCTAAGTATTCATTAAGTACCACCATAATGACATTAAATACAGTAGTGTAGTAGACCTAAGTATTCATTAAGTACCACCATAATGACAACATTAAATACAGTAGTGTAGTAGACCTAAGTATTCATTAAGTACCACCATAATGACAACATTAAATACAGTAGTGTAGTAGACCTAAGTATTCATTAAGTACCACCATAATGACAACATTAAATACAGTAGTGTAGTAGACCTAAGTATTCATTAAGTACCACCATAATGACAACATTAAATACAGTAGTGTAGTAGACCTAAGTATGCATTAAGTACCACCATAATGACAACATTAAATGCAGTAGTGTAGTAGACCTAAGTATTCATTAAGTACCACCATAATGACAACATTAAATACAGTAGTGTAGTAGACCTAAGTATGCATTAAGTACCGCCATAATGACAACATTAAATACAGTAGTGTAGTAGACCTAAGTATCCATTAAGTACCACCATAATGACAACATTAAATACAGTAGTGTAGTAGACCAAAGTATTCATTAAGTACCACCATAATGACAACATTAAATAGAGTAGTGTAGTAGACCTAAGTATGCATTAAGTACCGCCATAATGACAACATTAAATACAGTAGTGTAGTAGACCTAAGTATTCATTAAGTACCACCATAATGACAACATTAAATACAGTAGTGTAGTAGACCTAAGTATCTATTAAGTACCACCTTAATGACAACATTAAATACAGTAGTGTAGTAGACCTAAGTATGCATTAAGTACCACCATAATGACAACATTAAATACAGTAGTGTAGTAGACCTAAGTATTCATTAAGTACCACCATAATGACAACATTAAATACAGTAGTGTAGTAGACCTAAGTATTCATTAAGTACCACCATAATGACAACATTAAATACAGTAGTGTAGTAGACCTAAGTATTCATTAAGTACCACCATAATGACAACATTAAATACAGTAGTGTAGTAGACCTAAGTATTCACTAAGTACCACCATAATGACAACATTAAATACAGTAGTGTAGTAGACCTAAGTATCTATTAAGTACCACCTTAATGACAACATTAAATACAGTAGTGTAGTAGACCTAAGTATTCATTAAGTACCACCATAATGACATTAAATACAGTAGTGTAGTAGACCTACGTATTCATTAAGTACCACCATAATGACAACATCAAATACAGTAGTGTAGTAGACCTAAGTATTCATTAAGTACCACCATAATGACAACATTAAATACAGTAGTGTAGTAGACCTAAGTATTCATTAAGTACCACCATAATGACAACATTAAATACAGTAGTGTAGTAGACCTAAGTATTCATTAAGTACCACCATAATGACAACATTAAATACAATAGTGTAGTAGACCTAAGTATGCATTAAGTACCACCATAATGACAACATTCAATACAGTAGTGTAGTAGACCTAAGTATGCATTAAGTACCACCATAATGACAACATTAAATACAGTAGTGTAGTAGACCTAAGTATTCATTAAGTACCACCATAATGACAACATTAAATACAGTAGTGTAGTAGACCTAAGTATTCATTAAGTACCACCATAATGACAACATTAAATACATTAGTGTAGTAGACCTAAGTATTCATTAAGTACCACCATAATGACAACATTAAATACAGTAGTGTAGTAGACCTAAGTATTCATTAAGTACCACCATAATGACAACATTAAATACAGTAGTGTAGTAGACCTAAGTATTCATTAAGTACCACCATAATGACATTAAATACAGTAGTGTAGTAGACCTAAGTATTCATTAAGTACCACCATAATCACAACATTAAATACAGTAGTGTAGTAGACCTAAGTATTCATTAAGTACCACCATAATGACAACATTAAATACAGTAGTGTAGTAGACCTAAGTATTCATTAAGTACCACCATAATGACAACATTAAATACAGTAGTGTAGTAGACCTAAGTATTCATTAAGTACCACCATAATGACAACATTAAATACAGTAGTGTAGTAGACCTAAGTATCTATTAAGTACCACCATAATGACAACATTAAATACAGTAGTGTAGTAGACCTAAGTATTCATTAAGTACCACCATAATGACAACATTAAATACAGTAGTGTAGTAGACCTAAGTATCTATTAAGTACCACCATAATGACAACATTAAATACAGTAGTGTAGTAGACCTAAGTATTCATTAAGTACCACCATAATGACAACATTAAATACAGTAGTGTAGTAGACCTAAGTATGCATTAAGTACCACCATAATGACAACATTAAATACAGTAGTGTAGTAGACCTAAGTATCTATTAAGTACCACCATAATGACAACATTAAATACAGTAGTGTAGTAGACCTAAGTATTCATTAAGTACCACCATAATGACAACATTAAATACAGTAGTGTAGTAGACCTAAGTATTCATTAAGTACCACCATAATGACAACATTAAATACAGTAGTGTAGTAGACCTAAGTATTCATTAAGTACCACCATAATGACAACATTAAATACAGTAGTGTAGTAGACCTAAGTATGCATTAAGTACCACCATAATGACAACATTAAATGCAGTAGTGTAGTAGACCTAAGTATTCATTAAGTACCACCATAATGACAACATTAAATACAGTAGTGTAGTAGACCTAAGTATGCATTAAGTACCGCCATAATGACAACATTAAATACAGTAGTGTAGTAGACCTAAGTATCCATTAAGTACCACCATAATGACAACATTAAATACAGTAGTGTAGTAGACCAAAGTATTCATTAAGTACCACCATAATGACAACATTAAATAGAGTAGTGTAGTAGACCTAAGTATGCATTAAGTACCGCCATAATGACAACATTAAATACAGTAGTGTAGTAGACCTAAGTATTCATTAAGTACCACCATAATGACAACATTAAATACAGTAGTGTAGTAGACCTAAGTATCTATTAAGTACCACCTTAATGACAACATTAAATACAGTAGTGTAGTAGACCTAAGTATGCATTAAGTACCACCATAATGACAACATTAAATACAGTAGTGTAGTAGACCTAAGTATTCATTAAGTACCACCATAATGACAACATTAAATACAGTAGTGTAGTAGACCTAAGTATTCATTAAGTACCACCATAATGACAACATTAAATACAGTAGTGTAGTAGACCTAAGTATTCATTAAGTACCACCATAATGACAACATTAAATACAGTAGTGTAGTAGACCTAAGTATTCACTAAGTACCACCATAATGACAACATTAAATACAGTAGTGTAGTAGACCTAAGTATCTATTAAGTACCACCTTAATGACAACATTAAATACAGTAGTGTAGTAGACCTAAGTATTCATTAAGTACCACCATAATGACATTAAATACAGTAGTGTAGTAGACCTACGTATTCATTAAGTACCACCATAATGACAACATCAAATACAGTAGTGTAGTAGACCTAAGTATTCATTAAGTACCACCATAATGACAACATTAAATACAGTAGTGTAGTAGACCTAAGTATTCATTAAGTACCACCATAATGACAACATTAAATACAGTAGTGTAGTAGACCTAAGTATTCATTAAGTACCACCATAATGACAACATTAAATACAATAGTGTAGTAGACCTAAGTATGCATTAAGTACCACCATAATGACAACATTCAATACAGTAGTGTAGTAGACCTAAGTATGCATTAAGTACCACCATAATGACAACATTAAATACAGTAGTGTAGTAGACCTAAGTATTCATTAAGTACCACCATAATGACAACATTAAATACAGTAGTGTAGTAGACCTAAGTATTCATTAAGTACCACCATAATGACAACATTAAATACATTAGTGTAGTAGACCTAAGTATTCATTAAGTACCACCATAATGACAACATTAAATACAGTAGTGTAGTAGACCTAAGTATTCATTAAGTACCACCATAATGACAACATTAAATACAGTAGTGTAGTAGACCTAAGTATGCATTAAGTACCACCATAATGACAACATTAAATACAGTAGTGTAGTAGACCTAAGTATTCATTAAGTACCACCATAATGACTACATTAAATACAGTAGTGTAGTAGACCTAAGTATGCATTAAGTACCACCATAATGACAACATTAAATACAGTAGTGTAGTAGACCTAAGTATCTATTAAGTACCACCATAATGACAACATTAAATACAGTAGTGTAGTAGACCTAAGTATTCATTAAGTACCACCATAATGACAACATTAAATACAGTAGTGTAGTAGACCTAAGTATTCATTAAGTACCACCATAATGACAACATTAAATACAGTAGTGTAGTAGACCTAAGTATTCATTAAGTACCACCATAATGACAACATTAAATACAGTAGTGTAGTAGACCTAAGTATCTATTAAGTACCACCATAATGACAACATTAAATACAGTAGTGTAGTAGACCTAAGTATTCATTAAGTACCACCATAATGACAACATTAAATACAGTAGTGTAGTAGACCTAAATATTCATTAAGTACCACCATAATGACATTAAATACAGTAGTGTAGTAGACCTACGTATCTATTAAGTACCACCATAATGACAACATTAAATACAGTAGTGTAGTAGACCTAAGTATTCATTAAGTACCACCATAATGACAACATTAAATACAGTAGTGTAGTAGACCTAAGTATTCATTAAGTACCACCATAATGACAACATTAATAAATACAGTAGTGTAGTAGACCTAAGTATTCATTAAGTACCACCATAATGACAACATTAAATACGGTAGTGTAGTAGACCTAAGTATTCATTAAGTACCACCATAATGACAACATTAAATACAGTAGTGTAGTAGACCTAAGTATTCATTAAGTACCACCATAATGACAACATTAAATACAGTAGTGTAGTAGACCTAAGTATCTATTAAGTACCACCATAATGACAACATTAAATACAGTAGCGTAGTACACCTAAGTATTCATTAAGTACCACCATAATGACATTAAATACAGTAGTGTAGTAGACCTAAGTATTCATTAAGTACCACCATAATGACATTAAATACAGTAGTGTAGTAGACCTAAGTATCAATAAATGTGTTTGAGAAAATATTGAATATTTTGCGTGCTTTCCATAAAAAAAAAAACGAAGTTTTCTTTTTGACAAAAACTAGCAACAACAACATCGAAAAACATGAAGAAAATAAAACGGATGGATCTGAAGTTGATTTAGAGCAGGGCTATTCAACTGCATCATGTAGAGGGCCACGGTTTCAAGAGCCCAAGGGCTCAGGGGCCGGATGTTGGAAAGTGGATGTTTGGTCAGAAATTGCCTCTTCAGGTTTTGTCTCTGAAACGGCGTTTACTTTATTTACAAAGTAAACACATCGACTTTCACACTGCACCATCAATACATTAATTCTTCTGCCTTTGCGTTTTAGCGTGTGCAGCTAGTTAACAGCATGAAGAAACAGAAGCTCCAGAAGTTTTTTTGAGGATTAATGTTCCTTCTTTTGAACTATTTCCCTTCCTTTATTTACACTTCTTCCTTCATTCAGATTTGAACGACTGAAATATAAACCTACAATAAGAATAACAGAAGTATAACGACCATTGTGTATTTTACATCAATAATCCAGGGTGTACTCCGCCTTCCGCCCGAATGCAGCTGAGATAGGCTCCAGCACCCCCCAGTGACCCCGAAAGGGACAAGCGGTAGAAAATGAATGGATGGATGGAAATAGAAGGTCTAATGTTAATATATTCACACAATAAACCACAAATGTTAATACACGTAGATATTACACAACATTCACACACTAAACATTGCACACACTGTATGGGACTTTTTAAAGTAAAACCTGAAGATGTAGCGTTATCGCCCTCTACTGGTCAAATGTAGCGCTACATGTATTAAATGAGCTTTACTCTCAGACAAAAAACAACACGACCGTGAATACAAAAGACATCATCATGTGTGCAATTTCAATAGAAAACAAAATTATCATAGGGAAATAAATAAAGCAATACAAGAATTACAAAAAAAAATATCTTAGAAAAATAAATAAAGCAATGAAAAAATGAATAAAAAAATGTATCATAGGAAAATAAATAAATCAATAAAAAATGAATAAAATAATATATCATAGAAAAATAAAGCAATAAAAAAAATATATCATAGGAAAATAAATAAAGCAATCAAAAATGAATAAAAAATGTATCATAGGAACATAAAGCAAAAAAAAATTAAAAGAAATGTATCATAGGAAAATAACTAAAGCACTAAAAAAATTAATAAAAAAATGTATCATAGGATGATAAATAAAACAATAAAAAAATGAATAAAAAAATGTATCATAGGAAAATAAAGCAATACAATATTCAAAAAATATATCATAGGAAAATAAATAAAGCAATAAAAAAATGAATAAAAATGGTATCATAGGAAAATAAAGCAATACAATATTCAAAAAATGTATCATAGGATAATAAATAAAGCAATGAAAAAATGAATAAACAAATGTATCATAGGAAAATAAAGCAATAAAATATTAAAACAATTTATCATAGGAAAATAAATAAAGCAATATAAAAATTTATAAGAAAAATGTATTATAGGAAAATAAATAAAGCAATAAAAAAATTAATAAAAACATGCATTATAGGAAAATAAATAAAACAATAAAAAATGAATAAAAATTTTTACCATAGGAAAATAAATAAAGCAATGAAAAATGATTTAAAAAAACGTATCATAGGAAAATAAATAAAGCAATAAAACTTGTATCATAGGAAAATAAATAAAGCAATAAAAAATAATAAAACAATGTATCATAGGAAAATAAATAAAGCAATAAAAAACAATGAGTAAAAAAATGTATCATAGGAAAATAAAGCAATAAAAAAAATATCATAGGAAAATAAATAAAGCAATCAAAAATGAATAAAAAATGTATCATAGGAACATAAAGCAATAAAATAAAATAAAAATGTATCATAGGAAAATAACTAAAGCAATAAAAATATTAATAAAAAAATGTATCATAGGATGATAAATAAAACAATAAAAAAATGAATAAAAAAATGTATCATAGGAAAATAAAGCAATACAATATTCAAAAAATATATCATAGGAAAATAAATAAACCAATAAAAAAATGAATAAAAAATGTATCATAGGAAAATAAAGCAATACAATATTCAAAAAATGTATCATAGGATAATAAATAAAGCAAAAAAAAAAAGAATAAAAAATGTATCATAGGAAAATAAAGCAATAAAATATTCTAAAAATATATCATAGGAAAATAAATAAAGCAATATAAAAATTGATAAGAAAAATTTATTATAGGAAAATAAATAAAGCAATAAAAAATTAATAAAAACATGTATTATAGGAAAATAAATAAAACAATAAAAAATGAATACAAAAATGTACCATAGGAAAATAAATAAAGCAATAAAAAATTATTTAAAAAAACGTATCATAGGAAAATAAATAAAGCAATAAAACTTGTATAATAGGAAAATAAATAAAGCAATAAAAAAAATAAAACAATGTATCATAGGAAAATAAATAAAGCAATAAAAAACAACGAGTAAAAAAATGTATCATAGGAAAATAAATAAAGCAATAAAAAATGAATAAAAAATGTATCATAGAAAAATATATAAAGCAATAAAAAAAAATAAAAAAAATGTATCATAAGAAAATAAAACAATAAAAAATGTCATTGCTAAAAAAATAATAATAAATAAAAAAACATTTT
Organism: Nerophis lumbriciformis; assembly: GCF_033978685.3. Lineage (NCBI taxonomy): Eukaryota > Metazoa > Chordata > Actinopteri > Syngnathiformes > Syngnathidae > Nerophis > Nerophis lumbriciformis. Next base: position 63,549,000 of record NC_084551.2, on the reverse strand, counting down.
TTTTATGAATTACTGACCCATTTAAGGCTCCAATTACTTCACATCAAATATTCCATATACTGCAAAATATTTAATATTTTATGTTTTTGGCATTACAAAAACAGGGTTTGGAGAAAAAGGGCATAAAAACAGCAACAAAAAAACCTTTATATCGACAGATACCGTAGACCTGAAGTTGGTCCGGAGATTTAAACATTGAATAAAAAAAATAACATGACTTTTTTTTAACATTTTGATGACTGAGACTCGACTGGGTCCCCGGGAACAAGCCTGATGAGAGCCCTCAAGGTAAAAAAAAAAAAAAAAATCGATATATTGTATTAGTATTGAAAATGAAGAATATCTCAAATGTTTTGGTTTTTCAGTGTGTGGCCCTCAGTTTGGACCCCCCTGGTACATCAAACTGGTCCAATAAGACGAGGTGGTGCAGGTTGTCGGACTAAGTGCTTGTTGCTGCAGCACTTTTGAGCGTATAGAAATTTCAGCGAGCAGAATCCGTTCTGACATTGATTTGCGGCGCTTTGGGGCTTGAAAGAAGGAAAGTAATGAAAGATGCGAGGGGGACACAAAGAATGAAAGGAGAAGATGTCACATTTGAAAGGCGGGTCGGAGGGAGGAGACACAAACAAATAAAAGAAATGGCCATGAGTGTAGAGATGGAGACGGTGTACTCAGGAGACGGCCCAGGAATGAAAGCCAGAGATTTGTGGCCTCGCCAAGTGAAGGGCATGAAATGAACAGAGCCAGGGGCCCGCTGGAGTGTGTCCTGCATGGGGAATGAGGGCCACGGGGTCAGGAGATGGCGGGCGGCGTGTGCAGAAGCGGCGGAAAAAGAAGAGACGGTCAGGGCCCATTAAGTAGTGGCTCGCTGTGGGGGAGGGAGGGGAACCACAGGAAGTGGAACCTTTTCAGAAGCTCTTTCTGCAAAACACTGGACAGAAAGTGAGGGTGAGAGCCACGCTAACACGTCATTGTGCTACCTGCTGTTTGTAGCACTAAAGCTACCAAAAACAACCCTAAACCAAACCTGACGACACGTCACACGGTATGTTCCAGAACCGGTGAAGTTGTCAGTTGTGTAAATGGTAAATAAAAAGAAATCCTTTTTAACTTATATTCAATTGAATAGACTGCAAAGACAAGATATTTCATGTTCACACTGAGAAAATTTGGTATTTTTTGCAAATAATCATGAACTTAGAATTTACTATGAAGCCACGCTGTTGTAACACCTGGCTTGGAATTGTCTTGCTGAAATAAGCAGGGGCGTCCATGATAACGTTGCTTGGATGGCAACATATGTTGCTCCAAAAAGCAAAGCAAAAGACTGTAGAACAGTCCCCATGGTTCTTTTCCTCTTTGGTCCGGAGGATGCGACGTCCACAGTTTCCGAGTAGCGAGTGCGTAAACAGGATGTGACGCGGGAGGCCCCGCCTCTTCAAAATGGCCACAATTGTGTTACAGGAAGTAGTGGTCACGTGACATGAAAGATAAAAAACATACTTTTTACCAACAGGAAGTAGTGGTCACGTGACATAAAAGATAAAAAACAGACTTTTTACCAACAGGAAGTAGTGGTCACGTGACATAAAAGATAAAAAACAGACTTTTTACCAACAGGAAGTAGTGGTCACGTGACATGAAAGATAGAAAACAGACTTACCAACAGGAAGTAGTGGTCACGTGACATAAAAGATAAAAAACATACTTTTTACCAACAGGAAGTAGTGGTCACGTGACATGAAAGATAGAAAACATACTTTTTACCAGAGGTGTGGACTCGAGTCACATGACTTGGACTCGAGTCAGACTCGAGTCATGAATTTGATGACTTTAGACTCGACTTGACAAAATGTAAAAAGACTTGCAACTCGACTTCGACTTTAACATCAATGACTTGTGACTTCACTTGGACTTGAGCCTTTTGAATTGACATGACTTGACATGACTTGCTACTTTCCCCAAAACCCAAAGATGAAAAAGTTATTCGGGAGCGTTCCGTATTTTTCATTGTGTACTTGTCTATCAGCGTTGCGTGTGTCAGCTGGTGTGGTCTCAGTACAACAGCCAATCAAATTAGATCTACTTTGTTTTCATCACACAGCATTCATCCAATCAAATTGCAGGACAACCAACGAAGAAGACATGTCCAAACCACACGCCAGTGAACAAAAAATGATACCTAAAATAATTTTGTTTGGGTATAAAAATTACGAGGTGGTCAACACAAAACGGTTTGCAGTATGCAACACATGCGGTTCGAAAATGACTGATGGAGAGGCAACAACTTCCAACTTCGTCCGGCATTTGAAGTTGCACAAAGAAGGGTAAGTTTTGAATGTAAGATAACGTTTATTGGCTAAGTAACGTGACTTTTATTTGCTGTGTAGTTAAATCAGTGAGGCTGTAAACTCACTGCTAACGTTATAACGTTATTGCAAACACGGGAATCTGTTGCAGTTCACTACCTTATTCATACTTTTTGTTCAGTGATTTTTTTTAAGCAGGGTTACGTTAGTCAATATATCACACGTAACGTTAGACGGCGGTCAGCAGCACCGCGTATTTTAGCCACCTAAAAAAAGACAAAAATAGTAAAATAAAGGTCAGTTAAAATGTATACTATATTATGAATATGTGTACCGTTTTAGCTAGCTTTCTGACATACTGTTGGTTGTTTACCTCAGTGGTCCCCAACCACCGGGCCGCGGCCCGGTACTGGTCCGTGGATCGATTGGTATCGGGCCGCACAAGAAATATATATATATTTTTTCTTTTTTTAATTAAATCAACATAAAAAACACAAGATACACTTACAAGTAGTGCACCAACCCAAAACAACTCTCTCCCCCCTTTTGTTCTGGGCATTGAACATGAAGACTCTTCCTTCACTGTTCCGAGTGGCCATGAGAGTCTTGGCAGTGCCTGCCTCCAGTGCTCCAGTGGAGCGAGTTTTCAGCCATGGTGGCATCATACTACGCCCCCATCGTGCACAAATGACTGACAGACTCTTGGCTAATTTGGTCTTTTGCAAATGCAATGCAGCATAGGGCCCTGACATATAAAAAGTACAACTTTTTTGTTATGTTCACGTATATGTCATGTTTTTTCAATGTTAACACTTTTGTACAAATAAGTACATTTGCACTTTATTTTTCAATGTGTTTGTTCTGTAAAGGAATGAGTTCATGTTTAAAATGACTGGTTAATAGTGCTATTATAAAGTGCAATGTCAGCACAATTTTCTTTCCTGCAATTTAAAATGCACTTGTTTTAATAAATAAATACAGCGTTTGAAAAGCATACACAATCTGTGTTAATATATTAGTCTGTGGTTAAAAGGACTTGAAAGGACTCGAAACTCAAAATGCAGGACTTAGGACTTGACTTGAGACTTTCCAGTCTTGACTTTGGACTTGACTCGGGGCTTGCCTGTCTTGACTCGGGACTTGACTCGGACTTGAGGGCAAAGACTTGAGACTTACTTGTGACTTGCAAAACAATGACTTGGTCCCACCTCTGCTTTTTACCAACAGGAAGTAGTGGTCACGTGACATGAAAGATAGAAAACAGACTTTTTACCAACAGGAAGTAGTGGTCACGTGACATGAAAGAGGACGCTTCAAACAAATGGCGCCAACACTGTCACTCAAACAAAATGCTGGTAGCGCTCAAAATAGCGGTTAAAATAACACAAATATCTTAAGTGTACATGAAAAGTAAACAATATACAGCAAAAATTACAAAAATAAACCGTTCGTTTTTGTTACAAAACCACACACAACACGACACCAATTTGGACACGACTCACCTCAGCATCGCAAGCAGGAAGCGAGGAGGAAGGAGTCAAATAAAATAACAGTCAATCAACAAAAACAAAGAACTTATTTGAGATCAAATGTATACAAACACAATACTTCAATAACGAAATAAAAACATTCCGAAATATGAATAAAGTACAGTTTTAACTCTGTTACACATGCAACGAGCGACGTTACTGCAAACAAGAACGAGGCTTTTGTAATAATTGCCGATCTCAGCAGTTCCTCTTTTGCCTCCACAGGAGTGTTGGCATCAAACAGTCTCACCTATCCTGGATCTTCATCGTCCTTCAAACTATTCATCTTGATTGAACCAGACTCTGTGTGGCGTGTCCGCATGTTCCCCCTACAATATGTGTTGACTCTCCTTCCGTCTCTGTTGTGTTTCAGTGTTTCCACCGGGCTTCCTGCCCGCCTAAACGGAGCGCAGAGCCAGCATGGCCTGGAGGCTGCAGAGACCCAGGTCTTGGAGGCCCAACAGCAGCAGATGTTTGTCTCAGGACTTGGACCAGGCACATGTGGATACTGGACCTGGATCAACAGGTGAGACAGGAAAAACTTCGCTCTTTGTCCTTTGGATGTGGTCTGTGGGTTTTGTGAGGAGTTAGTCCTTGTTGCAGTACAACCCCTGCTAAGTTATTTCAACCCTCTGATAATATAATATAATTATATTACTATATTATTAATTAAGCATTTAAATGTTCTGTTACTCTCTAGTAATGGAAACAATGTCAAACTAAAGAGGCCATTAGAAACTTGCTCAAGGTTACAGTTTTCAAAGCAAAAAATATAACAAGAACACCACCCGTTAGCTTATGCTACCATTAGCACTTAAGAAAGAACTTATTTGTAATTTGTCAATCAATCAGTCCATAGTGGATCTAACATAATAGTGAGAGTCCAGTCCATAGTGGATCTAACATAATAGTGCGAGAGTTCAGTTCATAGTGGATCTAACATAATAGTGTGAGAGTCCAGTCCATAGTGGATCTAACATAATAGTGTGAGAGTCCAGTCCATAGTGGATCTAACATAATAGTGTGAGAGTTCAGTCCATAGTGGATCTAACATAATAGTGTGAGAGTCCAGTCCATAGTGGATCTAACATAATAGTGAGAGTCCAGTCCATAGTGGATCTAACATAATAGTGTGAGAGTCCAGTCCATAGAGGATCTAGCATAATAGTGAGAGTCCAGTCCATAGTGGATCTAACATAATAGTGAGAGTCCAGTCCATAGTGGATCTAGCATAATAGTGAGAGTCCAGTCCATAGTGGTTCTAACATAATAGTGAGAGTCCAGTCCATAGTGGATCTAGCATAATAGTGAGAGTCCAGTCCATAGTGGATCTAACATTATAGTGTGAGAGTCCAGTCCATAGTGGATCTAACATAATAGTGAGAGTCCAGTCCATAGTGGATCTAACATAATAGTGAGAGTCCAGTCCATAGTGGATCTAACATAATAGTGAAAGTCCAGTCCATAGTGGATCTAGCATAATAGTGAGAGTCCAGTCCATTTGTAATACTTTTTCTTTGGTACTTGGCGAAAAGATTGAACGGAATCCTTTAAGCCAGAGCTGGGCAAATATTTTGCCTTCAGGGCCACATTGAGAGAAAAAACGTGTCCGGGGGGGCCAACGTGTATTTGTGTATAAAATATATATACCGTATTTTCCGGACTATAGGGCACACCGGTAAGGTCTATTCAGGTGTACTGGAGAGGAGGCTACGCCGGATAGTTGAACCTCGGATTCAGGAGGAACAGTGTGGTTTTGGTCCTGGTCGTGGAACTGTGGACCAGCTCTATACTCTGGGCAGGGTCCTTGAGGGTGCATGGGAGTTTGCCCAACCAGTCTACATGTGCTTTGTGGACTTGGAGAAGGCATTCGACTGTGTACCCCGGGGAGTCCTGTGGGGAGTGCTCAGAGAGTATGGGGTAACGGACTGTCTGATTGTGGCGGTCCGCTCCCTGTATGATCAGTGTCAGAGCTTGGTCCGCATTGCTGGCAGTAAGTCGGACCCGTTTCCAGTGAGGGTTGGTCTCCGCCAGGGCTGCCCTTTGTCACCGATTCTGTTCATAACCTTTATGGACAGAATTTCTAGGCACAGTCAGGGCGTTGAGGGGATCTGGTTTGGTGGCTGCAGGATTAGGTCTCTGCTTTTTGCAGATGATGTGGTCCTGATGGCTTCATCTGGCCAGGATCTTCAGCTCTCACTGGATCGGTTCGCAGCCGAGTGTGAAGCGACTGGGATGGGAATCGGCACCTCCAAGTCCGAGTCCATGGTTCTCGCCCGGAAAAGGGTGGAGTGCCATCTCCGGGTTGGGGAGGAGATCTTGCCCCAAGTGGAGGAGTTCAAGTACCTCGGAGTCTTGTTCACGAGTGAGGGAAGAGTGGATGGTGAGATCGACAGGCGGATCGGTGCGGCGTCTTCAGTAATGCGGACGCTGTATCGATCCGTTGTGGTGAAGAAGGAGCTGAGCCGGAAGGCAAAGCTCTCGATTTACCGGTGGATCTACGTTCCCATCCTCACCTATGGTCATGAGCTTTGGGTCATGACCGAAAGGACAAGATCATGGGTACAAGCGGCCGAAATAAGTTTCCTCGGCCGGGTGGCGGGGCTCTCCCTTAGAGATAGGGTGAGAAGCTCTGTCATCCGGGAGGAGCCAGAGGAAAGCCGCTGCTCCTCCACATGGAGAGGAGCCAGATGAGGTGGTTCAGGCATCTGGTCAGGATGCCACCCGAACGCCTCCCTGGGGAGGTGTTTGGGGCACGTCCGACCGGTAGGAGGCCACGGGGAAGACCCAGGACACGTTGGGAAGACTATGTCTCCCGGCTGGCCTGGGACCGCCTCGGGATCCCCCGGGAGGAGCTGGACGAGGTGGCTGGGGAGAGGGAAGTCTGGGCTTCCCTGCTTAGGCTGCTGCCCCCGCGACCCGACCTCGGATGAGCGGAAGAAGATGGATGGATGGATGGATAGGGCACATCGCTCCTCATCCGTGGCTCACTAGTGCAACAACAACACAGGAAATGTGTCCCGTGAAAAAGCGTCCGACCGGAACTCTCTAATAACTAAAGTTCCTTGGGTGAATAATGTCAACTCACTACACCGGTTTGTTTTAGTGCTGTCATGGTGAGTTTACTGACAGATATAAGTAAGAACTTCACACTACTTTATATTAGAAATGGCAACAGTGGAGGATGAATGTCACATAACAAGAAGAGGTCTTTGCAGTCTATTCAATTGAATATAAGTTGAAAAGGATTTGTTGTATTCTCTTTTTATTGACCTTTTTACACAACGTGACAACTTCACTGCTTTTGTAGTTGTATTTCCGCAATGCCTCTATGGTTTGATTTCAAATTTTCGGGACTTATGCAGATCTCAAATACAAACAAAACAGTTCCAAAGGTAAGAAAGTCGATTTTGTCCAATGAGTTCCCTTTAAGGTGTCATGGAGTGTGCTTGTCTAACAAACACTTACACATCCAAGCCTCCATTACATGTGTAGAACCTTTTTACGCCTTCTTTTAATCCAACAAAATAAAAGAAATATATAAAAACATCCCTCAGCTTCTTTGGGTTTTCAGTATGCAGACCCCCCCCCCCCCAACCCCCCTGTGGTCAAAGGTCAGCTCAGCTTGCAGTGACAGATTTATATATATACATATATATATATATATATTTATATATTTACATATATCCGAATTTAAGTTGTACTTCTTCCATTTCTTTGTCATATTTGAAAACAGCTCGTGTTTTCTATTTCTTCTCTTGATGCTCTGTCAGCAAGTATACTATGTGTGATAACCTTGAGTTCTTTGGAATGTGTTTAGACTCGCATTTTGTTTTGTCTACAGAGATGGGACGAGAGAGAGGGTGGTGGGATCGGGAAGACAGACCATTTTGGGAGGCGCAATAGAATGTTCTATGGTTAGACTGGTCTCAATCAATGTATATTGGCTAAGGCTGAAACGACGCGTCGACGTAGTCGACGTCATCGGTTACGTAAATACGTCGACGCCGTTTTTGTGCGTCGGCGCGTCGCATATTTACGTCACACTACTCTACTGTCATGGCGGAGCGCAAAGCAGACGATGCGAGCGAGGGGAAAAAAGCACGCCAAAAGTCGTCAAAAGTGTGGGAGTATTTCAATAAACGGCCTAATAATGTTGTTGTATGCACACTGTGTCGAGCGGAAATGGCCTATCATAGCAGCACAACGGCTATGAACGAACATTTGAAAAGAAAACCCCCGACAGCGTTCTTGCCATCACCATCAACAAGTCAATCGTCCGCGTGCGTATACGTTGTCATTATTACACAAAAACATGAATGTGTCATTTGTATCTGCGTTGTAAATTCATAAACTAAAGCACCGTTTCGCTCTGAGAGGCGCGTTTGGCGTGCCTGTTCAGTGTTTACAAAGATGCGCTCCTCTTTAACGCTGTGGAGAGGCGGCGGCGGCGGCGAGCGAGCGGCGAGGCGGGGCGCGCCGGGAGCGACGCCGCAAACGTGCCCAGGTGCGCGATCCGCGCAGTTGGAAGAGAAAAGACTTTGTGTAAAATTAAAAGATTGTAAACCTGGCAAAGCCGTCTGGCGTTCAGTCTGTCGGTCCTGAAAGAACCCCACGGCACAAGACGTGTCACAAACGCTAACGTTAATTAGTTGTGCAAATACCTTTTACAACATTAACAGTTACATATACGATGTACAAACCAACAATTAACTTTCACTTTAATCATACTATCATTGTTGTGTTATTAAGCAAAATAATCAATACTTTTACTTTTGTTGAAATGTTTACACTGTACACTTTTTTGTATTGGATGTTTAGCTTTATTTTTGCACATTTTAGCAAATAAGCAATACTTTTACTTTTGTTGAAATGTTTACACTTGTTACAGAATATTTCCGTTTTGCACTTTTTTGTATTGGATGTTTATCTTTATTTTTGCACATTTTAAAGCAAAATAAGCAATACTTTTACTTTTGAAATGCTTATACTATTCCAGAATATGAAGATTTGCACTGGATGTTTACTTTTATATTTGCACATTAAAAAGCAAATAAGCTACTTTTAATTTTGTTAAATGTTAAAAGTTTTAAATGTTTACATTGTTACAGAATATTTTGTCATGTTGTTGTCAATGTTGACTGACTGGTGGCCATACTTTTTTTTTTGTAAATAAAAGCCATGCCTTTTGAAAAAACTGGCCTACATTTATTTTTTCCTCTTCATTTTAAATAAAAAAAAAAAAAATCGGTAAAAGGAAAAATAATCTATAGATTAATCGAAAAAAATAATCTATAGATTAACCGATTAATCGAAAAAATAATCTATAGATTAATCGATAGAAAAATAATTATTGGCAAAGCTTTGAGAATATACAACAAAATACCTATTCTGTCTCTGGTGGTTTTTTCAACTCAGCTTTAAGTGTCGGAAAGAACTCGGGAGGGAATTGTGACTTGAATTCCCTGGGAGGAACAACTGGTCCAAAACGCAACACAACCTAAGTAAGACAATTGTATTTATCAGCTTCACACCATTCTACGTCCTGGCTTAAGCTTTTCAGAAGGAATTAGAAAGAAGTGATTGTCAGTAAATGGACATCGTCCCGTCAGGTGTAAAGAAAAAGCCGATAAGACGGAGCAGAAGAGGACGAGATCAGACTGAGCACAGGTTTCATTGTTCCCTCATACGAGCCTTTTCCCCTCTTCTTTGTGCTTTTTGATGACGAGCTGCAGAGCAAAGTCCTGACATGATCCCCTTTTTTCAGACCTTGAACGCATCACGGCCCCCCCCGCATGAGCTCCTCCACCGTATTATGCGGCGAGGGGCTTACGCGCCGAACCACTCCTTTTGTACCAAGGAAGCAAATTATTAGCTTCCAAATAGCTCATAATGGACGATCTTTTTCATTCCTCCCACGACCTGGGCTGCGTCAGAGCACGTATAACACCGTGACACGCTCTATGGAACACACCATTGACACGCTGTATGGAACACACCATTGACACGCTGTATGGAACACACCATTGACACGCTGTATGAAACACACCATTGACACGCTGTATGGAACACACCATTGACACGCTGTATGGAACACACCGTTGACACGCTGTATGGAACACACCATTGACATGCTGTATGGAACACACCATTGACACGCTGTATGGAACACACCTTTGACACGATGTATGGAACACACCATTGACACGCTACCATTGACACGCTGTATGGAACACACCTTTGACACGCTGTATGGAACACACCATTGACACGCTGTATGGAACACACCATTGACATGCTGTATGGAACACACCTTTGACACGATGTATGGAACACACCATTGACACGCTACCATTGACACGCTATATGGAACACACCTTTGACACGCTGTATGGAACACACCATTGACACGCTGTATGGAACACACCATTGACATGCTGTATGGAACACACCATTGACACGCTGTATGGAACACACCTTTGACACGATGTATGGAACACACCATTGACACGCTGTATGTAACACACCATTGACACGCTGTATGGAACACACCATTGACACGCTGTATGGAACACACCATTGACACGCTCTATGGAACACACCATTGACACGCTGTATGGAACACACCATTGACACGCTGTATGGAACACACCATTGACACGCTGTATTGAACACACCATTGACACGCTGTATGGAACACACCATTGACACGCTGTATGGAACACACCTTTGACACGCTGTATGGAACACACCATTGACACGCTGTATGGAACACACCATTGACACGCTGTATGGAACACACCATTGACACGCTGTATGGAACACACCATTCACACGCTGTATGGAACACACCATTGACACGCTGTATGGAACACACCATTGACACGCTGTATGGAACACACCATTGACACGCTGTATGGAACACACCATTGACACGCTGTATGGAACACACCATTGACAAGCCGTATGGAACACACCATTGACACGCTGTATGGAACACACCATTGACACGCTGTATGGAACACACCGTTGACACGCTGTATGGAACACACCATTGACACGCTGTATGGAACACACCTTTGACACGCTGTATGGAACACACCATTGACATGCTGTATGGAACACAACGTTGACACGCTGTATGGAACACACCATCGACACGCTGTATGGAACACACCATTGACACGCTGTATGGAACACACCTTTGACACGCTGTATGGAACACACCATTGACACGCTGTATGGAACACACCATTGACACGCTGTATGGAACACACCATTGACACGCTGTATGGAACACACCATTGACACGCTGTATGGAACACACCATTGACACGCTGTATGGAACACACCATTGACACGCTGTATGGAACACACCATTGACATGCTGTATGGAACACAACGTTGACACGCTGTATGGAACACACCATCGACACGCTGTATGGAACACACCATTGACACGCTGTATGGAACACACCATTGACACGCTGTATGGAACACACCATTGACAAGCTGTATGGTGCCCAGCAGGCACAAGACATTGAAACAACGTTGAGAACTTGTTGAATTATGTCCTGACATTGAGCAACACAAACATAACGTTGAAACAACATGCTCTTTGACGACGTTTGATCAATGTTGGGTTCGGATGTTGATTTGACATTGAAATGTTGGTCATTTCCCAACAAAATCCTCCAGGAACTGCTCAAGGACGAGCCGTTCCACCACTTCCTCCGGTTGCAGCCATCATGCCGCCACGTCCCGCAGCCGCTGCCCCAGTGCGAACGGCCGATCCTACGGGCCTAAACGCAGTGCCCGGAACCAGGTCGGTAATCCTCGCTGGTGCAGCCGATCCGGTCCAGAACCGCCCGCTTCAGGTCCGGGAAGCGCACGCGGGATGCCGCCGGTAGGTTGGGCGCTGTCCACTGCGCTTCTCCCGCCAGCAGTTGGCAGCAGGCGTACTCTCCACTCCTCCTCCGGCCAAGCCCATGCCCCAGCTGTGGCCACAAAGATGTCTATGAAGGCCTGGGGGTCCTCTTTTTCAGCCATGCATTGCCTGGAGACGGCCGCTGATGTTAGCGCCGCCGTTCCGACCCAGTCCGCCAGCGCTTGCAGAATCTGACTCTGCCGGGCCACCTGAAGTCAGATCGCCTCCAGCTGCTGTTGACTGGCCGCTGCCCCAGTGCGAACGGCCGATCCTACGGGCCTAAACGCAGCGCCCGTAACCAGGTCGGTGGTCCTCGCTGGTGCAGCCGATCCGGTCCAGAACCGCCCGCTTCAGGTCCGGGAAGCGCACGCGGGATGCCGCCGGTAGGTTGGGCGCTGTCCACTGCGCTTCTCCCGCCAGCAGTTGGCAGCAGGCGTACTCTCCACTCCTCCTCCGGCCAAGCCCATGCCCTCGCTGTGGCCACAAAGATGTCTATGAAGGCCTGGGGGTCCTCTTTTTCAGCCATGCATTGCCTGGAGACGGCCGCTGATGTTAGCGCCGCCGTTCCGACCCAGTCCGCCAGCGCTTGCAGAATCTGACTCTGCTGGGCCACCTGAAGTCAGATTGCCTCCAGCTGCTGTTGACTGGCCGCTGCCCCAGTGCGAACGGTCGATCCTACGGGCCTAAACACAGTGCCCGGAACCAGGTCGGTGGTCCTCGCTGGTGCAGCCGATCCGGTCCAGAACCGCCCGCTTCAGGTCCGGGAAGCGCACGCGGGATGCCGCCGGTAGGTTGGGCGCTGTCCACTGCGCTTCTCCCGCCAGCAGTTGGCAGCAGGCGTACTCTCCACTCCTCCTCCGGCCAAGCCCATGCCCCCGCCGTGGCCACAAAGATGTCTATGAAGGCCTGGGGGTCCTCTTTTTCAGCCATGCATTGCCTGGAGACGGCCGCTGATGTTAGCGCCGCCGTTCCGACCCAGTCCGCCAGCGCTTGCAGAATCTGGCTCTGCTGGGCCACCTGAAGTCAGATCGCCTCCAGCTGCTGTTGACTGGCCGCTGTCACCTCCGCAAGAGCCTTCCCCAACGCTGCCAGGTGGTCGGCCGCTGCCGTCGTCGGCACTCGGGTATGTTGGGCGGCAATATGTAGAGGTTTCCCTCTTGTGGTGGGTTCTCCTGACGCCGACAGATGTTCAGGAGCCCGGTAGACAGTTTGAATCAAGTCTTTTATTGACATAAACCCCAGGTGGTGGCTTGCTTTCCAGCAATATATGTTTGACTTTCCAGTCTCTCTCTGTGCAGCAACTCCAACTCCAATTACGTGTCTCGTTCCGGCTGCTGCTAATAAGGGCGACAGGTGATTAGATAACCAGTCCCAGCTGGGCAATCCACTCACCTGCCGTTGGCTTCGAGGCCAGTCCTTACACACCCGGCTCCGCAGCAGGCCCGCAGACCACGCCCCCCTCCACAGCACGGCCCGCCACCGGACTTCCCGTTTACAGTTTTTGCAGTATTAACCTCGGTCCTCGTTCAACATTACGTGGCATCAGGGCGGGAATGGGTGTAATGTGTCCGAGTGTCTGCGTGAAAGGAGCCTCTTGTTATCCCTGGAATAAGACGCTGTTAACACAGCCACATGTGAGCTGAAGATAAATGACTCTGCCACGCCGCCAGATGAGCCGAAAATGACTCGCTTTGCTTGCCGACGTCCCGGCCGCTCTCTGGTGGCTCCTAAGTGATCTCGCAGAGAACCATCCGATTGCTTTGTGCCCCGTGAGCTGGAATAATAAAAATAATAATAAATCCACTTTCTTGACACCTTCAATTTGTTCGGCACAATTAGGAGGAAAGAGCATTTTGGTGTTTATTATCTTGTATTTTATTGAGAGTTTGAGATGAAGCAAGTTCATTTTCTGCTCTAATTAGACGTTAATGTCTTCAGTGCGCTCCAGAGGCGCCTTTACTTCCCAAAGTACTTATTGGCCTTCACATATTGTGCACACCAGTGTACTATTGTTACATATTGTGTACTATTGTTACATCACATATTGTGTACTATGTTACATCACATATTGTGTACTATGATACATCACATATTGTGCACACCAGTGTATTATTGTTACATATTGTGTACTATTGTTACATCATATATTGTGTACTATTGTTACATCACATATTGTGTACTATGTTGCATCACATATTGTGTACTATGTTACATCACATATTGTGTACTATGTTACATCATATATTGTGTACTATGTTACATCACATATTGTGTACTATGTTACATCACATATTGTGTACTATGTTACATCATATATTGTGTACTATGTTACATCACATATTGTGTACTATGTTACATCACATATTGTGTACTATGTTACATCACATATTGTGTACTATGTTACATGACATATTGTGTACTATGTTACATCACATATTGTGTACTATGTTACATCACATATTGTGTACTATGTTACATCATATATTGTGTACTATGTTACATCACATATTGTGTACTATGTTGCATCACATATTGTGTACTATGTTACATCACATATTGTGTACTATGTTACATCACATATTGTGTACTATGTTGCATCACATAGTGTACTATGTTACATCACATATAGTGTGCTATGTTACATCACATATAGTGTAGTATGTTACATCATATATTGTGTACTATGTTGCATCACATATTGTGTACTATGTTGCATCACATAGTGTACTATGTTACATCACATATTGTGTACTATGTTTCATCACATATAGTGTACTATGTTGCATCACATATTGTGTACTATGTTGCATCACATATTGTGTACTATGTAGCATCACACATTGTGTACTATGTTACATCACATATTGTGTACTATGTTGCATCACATATTGTGTACTATGTTACATCACATATTGTGTACTATGTTTCATCACATATAGTGTACTATGTTGCATCACATATTGTGTACTATGTTGCATCACATATTGTGTACTATGTTGCATCACATAGTGTTCTATGTTACATCACATATTGTGTACTATGTTACATCAAATATTGTGGTCTATGTTACATCACATATTGTGTACTATGTTACATCACATAGTGTTCTATGTTACATCACATATTGTGTACTATGTTACATCACATATTGTGTACTATGTTGCATCACATATTGTGTACTATGTTACATCACATATTGTGTACTATTGTTGCATCACATATTGTGTACTATTGTTACATCACATATTGTGTACTATGCTGCATCACATATTGTGTACTATGTTACATCATTTATTGTGGTCTATGTTACATCACATATTGTGTACTATGTTACATCATATATTGTGTACTATGTTACATCACATATTGTGTACTATTGTTGCATCACATATTGTGTACTATTGTTACATCACATATTGTGTACTATGCTGCATCACATATTGTGTACTATGTTACATCACATATTGTGTACTATGTTACATCACATATTGTGTACTATGCTGCATCACATATTGTGTACTATGTTACATCATATATTGTGGTCTATGTTACATCACATATTGTGTACTATGTTACGTCACATATTGTGTACTATGTTGCATCACATATTGTGTACTACTATGTTACATCACATATTGTGTACTATTGTTGCATCACATATTGTGTACTATTGTTACATCACATATTGTGTACTATGCTGCATCACATATTGTGTACTATGTTACATCATATATTGTGTACTATGTTACATCACATATTGTGTACTATGTTACATCACATATTGTGTACTATGTTACATCACATATTGTGTACTATGTTACATCACATATTGTGTACTATGTTACATCACATATTGTGTACTATGTTACATCACATATTGTGTACTATGCTGCATCACATATTGTGTACTATGTTACATCATATATTGTGGTCTATGTTACATCACATATTGTGTACTATGTTACGTCACATATTGTGTACTATGTTGCATCACATATTGTGTACTACTATGTTACATCACATATTGTGTACTATTGTTGCATCACATATTGTGTACTATTGTTACATCACATATTGTGTACTATGCTGCATCACATATTGTGTACTATGTTACATCATATATTGTGGTCTATGTTACATCACATATTGTGTACTATGTTACATCACATATTGTGTACTATGTTACATCACATATTGTGTACTATTGTTACATCACATATTGTGGTCTATGTTACATCACATATTGTGTACTATGTTACATCACATATTGTGTACTATGTTGCATCACATATTGTGTACTATGTTGCATCACATATTGTGTACTATTGTTGCATCACATATTGTGTACTATTGTTACATCACATATTGTGTACTATGCTGCATCACATATTAAGTACTATTGTTGCATCACATATTGTGTACTATTGTTACATCATATATTGTGGTCTATGTTACATCACATATTGTGTACTATGTTACATCACATATTGTGTACTATGTTGCATCACATATTGTGTACTATGTTACATCACATATTGTGTACTATTGTTGCATCACATATTGTGTACTATTGTTACATCACATATTGTGTACTATGTTACATCACATATTGTGTACTATGTTGCATCACATATTGTGTACTATGTTACATCACATATTGTGTACTATGTTACATCACATATTGTGTACTATGTTGCATCACATATTGTGTACTATGTTGCATCACATATTGTGTACTATTGTTGCATCACATATTGTGTACTATTGTTACATCACATATTGTGTACTATGCTGCATCACATATTGTGTACTATTGTTACATCACATATTGTGTACTATGCTGCATCACATATTGTGTACTATGTTACATCATATATTGTGGTCTATGTTACATCACATATTGTGTACTATGTTACATCACATATTGTGTACTATGCTGCATCACATATTGTGTACTATGTTACATCATATATTGTGGTCTATGTTACATCACATATTGTGTACTATGTTACGTCACATATTGTGTACTATGTTGCATCACATATTGTGTACTACTATGTTACATCACATATTGTGTACTATTGTTGCATCACATATTGTGTACTATTGTTACATCACATATTGTGTACTATGCTGCATCACATATTGTGTACTATGTTACATCATATACTGTGGTCTATGTTACATCACATATTGTGTACTATGTTACATCACATATTGTGTACTATGTTACATCATATACTGTGGTCTATGTTACATCACATATTGTGTACTATGTTACATCACATATTGTGTACTATGTTGCATCACATATTGTGTACTACTATGTTACATCACATATTGTGTACTATTGTTGCATCATATATTGTGTACTATTGTTACATCACATATTGTGTACTATGTTGCATCACATATTGTGTACTATGTTACATCACATATTGTGTACTATGTTACATCATATATTGTGTACTATGTTACATCACATATTGTGTACTATGTTACATCACATATTGTGTACTATGTTACATCATATATTGTGTACTATGTTACATCACATATTGTGTACTATGTTGCATCACATATTGTGTACTATGTTGCATCACATATTGTGTACTATGTCACATCACATATTGTGTACTATGTTGCATCACATATTGTGTACTATGTTGCATCACATATTGTGTACTATGTTGCATCACATATTGTGTACTATGTTACATCACATATTGTGTACTATTGTTACATCACATATTGTGGTCTATGTTACATCACATATTGTGTACTATGTTACATCACATATTGTGTACTATGTTACATCACATTTGTGTACTATTGTTACATCACATATTGTGGTCTATGTTACATCACATATTGTGTACTATATTACATCACATATTGTGTACTATGTTACATCACATATTGTGTACTATGTTGCATCACATATTGTGTACTATGTTGCATCACATATTGTGTACTATTGTTGCATCGCATATTGTGTACTATTGTTACATCACATATTGTGTACTATGCTGCATCACATATTGTGTACTATTGTTACATCACATATTGTGTACTATGCTGCATCACATATTGTGTACTATGTTACATCATATATTGTGGTCTATGTTACATCACATATTGTGTACTATGTTACATCACATATTGTGTACTATGCTGCATCACATATTGTGTACTATGTTACATCATATATTGTGTACTATTGTTACATCACATATTGTGTACTATGTTACATCATATATTGTGGTCTATGTTACATCACATATTGTGTACTATGTTACATCACATATTGTGTACTATGTTGCATCACATATTGTGTACTACTATGTTACATCACATATTGTGTACTATTGTTGCATCACATATTGTGTACTATTGTTACATCACATATTGTGTACTATGCTGCATCACATATTGTGTACTATGTTACATCACATATTGTGTACTATGCTGCATCACATATTGTGTACTATGTTACATCACATATTGTGTACTATGTTGCATCACATATTGTGTACTATGTTGCATCACATATCGTGTATTATGTTGCATCACATATTGTGTACTATGTTACATCACATTTGTGTACTATTGTTACATCACATATTGTGGTCTATGTTACATCACATATTGTGTACTATGTTACATCACATATTGTGTACTATGTTACATCACATATTGTGTACTATGTTGCATCACATATTGTGTACTATGTTGCATCACATATTGTGTACTATTGTTACATCACATATTGTGTACTATTGTTGCATCACATATTGTGTACTATGTTACATCACATATTGTGTCTATGTTACATCACATATTGCATCACATATTGTGTACTAAGTTACATCATACACTGTGTACTATGTTACATAAAATATTGTGTATGATGTTACATCACATATTTTGTACTATGTTACATCACATATTGTGTACTATGTTAAATCATACACTGTGTACTATGTTACATAAAATATTGTGTATGATGTTACATCACATATTGTGTACTATGTTGCATCACATAGTGTACTATGTTACATCACATATAGTGTACTATGTTACATCATATATTGTGTACTATGTTACATCACATATTGTGTACTATGTTACATCACATATTGTGTACTATGTTACATCACATATTGTGTACTATGTTACATAAAATATCGTGTACTATTGTTGCATCATATATTGTGTACTATGTTGCATCACATTTTGTGTACTATGTTACATCATATATTGTGTACTATGTTACATCACATATTGTGTTCTATGTTACATCACATATTGTGTTCTATGTTACATCACATATTGTGTACTATGTTGCATCACATATTGTGTACTATGTTACATAAAATATTGTGTATGATGTTACATCACATATTGTGTACTATGTTACATCACATATTGTGTACTATGTTACATTACATATTGCATCACATATTGTGTACTATGTTACATCATACACTGTGTACTATGTTACATAAAATATTGTGTATGACGTTACATCACATATTGTGTACTATGTTACATCACATATTGTGTACTATGTTACATCATACACTGTGTACTATGTTACATAAAATAGTGTGTATGATGTTACATCACATATTGTGTACTATGTTGCATCACATAGTGTACTATGTTACATCACATATAGTGTACTATGTTACACCATATATTGTGTACTATGTTACATCACATATTGTGTACTATGTTACATCATATATTGTGTACTATGTTACATCAAATATTGTGTTCTATGTTACATCACGTATAGTGTACTATGTTACATCATATATTGTGTACTATGTTACATCACATATTGTGTACTATGTTAATAATACTAACACAGACACTAGTGCTAACAACTACTTGGTATCAGATCGATGCCTAAATGTGTGGTATCATCCAAAACTAATGTCAAGTATCAAAGAAGAGAAGGATAAGTGCTTATTACATTTTAACAGAAGTGTAGATAGAACATGTTGAAAGAGAAAATAAGCAGATATTAACAGTAAATGAATTAATAATACATTTTTACAGTTTGTCCCTCATAATGTGTACAAAATAATAGGTGTATAAATGACACAATATGTTACTGCATACGACTAATTAGGAGTCTTTGTTTGTTTACTTACTACTAAAAGACAAGTTGTCTATTTTATTTAAGGACTAAATGACAATAATAAACATATGTTTCATGTACACTAACATTTGTTGTCTGACTAAAGACAATAATGACATTTTTTTGTGGTCCCCTTTATTTAGAAAAGTATTGCAATACATTTTGGTGGCGGTACCAACATATTGGTATGGGGTCAAGACTAACACTTATAAATAGGTCATAGTTGTGTTATTGAGCCTGGCATGAAAAGGCAACTACCAAGTCAAGGTGTAGATGCTAAATGCTCGGTGGTGGAGAGTGAAGAAGAAGTGGGACATGAAGACATGTCAGTAAATGAGGTGTGAGTCACTTCTTGGTGTTGTGGTGATCCAACGAGGTTTGATGTTTTTGTCAAGTACGAGCATCGTGCTGCTGCAAGACCTCACGTCTGCAGCTATTATTCTGTCAGCTGGAAGTCTTTCATGTCCTCTGCAGTCTTTGCCATGTGCTCTGCAGTCTTTGCCATGTACTCTGCAGTCTTTGCCATGTCCTCTGCAGTCTTTGCCATGTACTCTGCAGTCTTTGCCATGTACTCTGCAGTCTTTGCCATATACTCTGCAGTCTTTGCCATGTCCTCTGCAGTCTTTGCCATGTACTCTGCAGTCTTTGCCATGTACTCTGCAGTCTTTGCCATGTCCTCTGCAGCCTTTGCCATGTACTCTGCAGTCTTTGCCATATACTCTGCAGTCTTTGTCATGTACTCTGCAGTCTTTGCCATATACTCTGCAGTCTTTGCCATGTACTCTGCAGTCTTTGCCATGTACTCTGCAGTCTTTGCCATGTCTTCTGCAGTCTTTGCCATGTCCTCTGCAGTCTTTGCCATGTACTCTGCAGTCTTTGCCATGTCCTCTGCAGTCTTTGCCATGTACTCTGCAGTCTTTGCCATATGCTCTGCAGTCTTTGCCATGTACTCTGCAGTCTTTGCCATATACTCTGCAGTCTTTGCCATCTACTCTGCAGTCTTTGCCATGTACTCTGCAGTCTTTGCCATGTACTCTGCAGTCTTTGCCATGTACTCTGCAGTCTTTGCCATGTACTCTGCAGTCTTTGCCATGTACTCTGCAGTCTTTGCCATGTACTCTGCAGCTTTGCCATATAGTCTGCAGTCTTTGCCATGTACTCTGCAGTCTTTGCAATGTCCTCTGCAGTCTTTGCCATGTCCTCTGCAGTCTTTGCCATGTCCTCTGCAGTCTTTGCCATGTCCTCTGCAGTCTTTGCCATGTACTCTGCAGTCTTTGCCATGTACTCTGCAGTCTTTGCCATGTACTCTGCAGTCTTTGCCATGTACTCTGCAGTCTTTGCCATATACTCTGCAGTCTTTGCCATGTACTCTGCAGTCTTTGCCATGTACTCTGCAGTCTTTGCCATGTCCTCTGCAGTCTTTGCCATGTACTCTGCAGTCTTTGCCATGTACTCTGCAGTCTTTGCCATGTCCTCTGCAGTCTTTGCCATGTACTCTGCAGTCTTTGCCATGTCCTCTGCAGTCTTTGCCATGTACTCTGCAGTCTTTGCCATGTCCTCTGCAGTCTTTGCCATGTGCTCTGCAGTCTTTGCCATATACTCTGCAGTCTTTGCCAGGTACTCTGCAGTCTTTGCCATATACTCTGCAGTCTTTGCCATGTACTCTGCAGTCTTTGCCATGTCCTCTGCAGTCTTTGCCATGTCCTCTGCAGTCTTTGCCATGTACTCTGCAGTCTTCGCCATGTACGCTGCAGTCTTTGCCATGTCCTCTGCAGTCTTTGCCATGTGCTCTGCAGTCTTTGCCATGTACTCTGCAGTCTTTGCCATGTCCTCTGCAGTCTTTGCCATGTACTCTGCAGTCTTTGCCATGTACTCTGCAGTCTTTGCCATGTCCTCTGCAGTCTTTGCCATGTACTCTGCAGTCTTTGCCATGTACTCTGCAGTCTTTGCCATGTCCTCTGCAGTCTTTGCCATGTGCTTTGCAGTCTTTGCCATATACTCTGCAGTCTTTGCCATGTACTCTGCAGTCTTTGCCATGTGCTCTGCAGTCTTCGCCATGTGCTCTGCAGTCTTTGCCATGTACTCTGCAGTCTTTGCCATGTCCTCTGCAGTCTTTGCCATGTACTCTTCAGTCTTTGCCATATACTCTGCAGTCTTTGCCATGTCCTCTGCAGTCTTTGCCATATACTCTGCAGTCTTTGCCATGTACTCTGCAGTCTTTGCCATGTACTCTGCAGTCTTTGCCATGTCCTCTGCAGTCTTTGCCATGTACTCTGCATTATTTGCCATGTACTCTGCAGTCTTTGCCATGTCCTCTGCAGTCTTTGCCATGTGCTCTGCAGTCTTTGCCATGTACTCTGCAGTCTTTGCCATGTCATCTGCAGTCTTTGCCATGTGCTCTGCAGTCTTTGCCATATACTCTGCAGTCTTTGCCATGTACTCTGCAGTCTTTGCCATGTACTCTGCAGTCTTTGCCTTGTACTCTGCAGTCTTTGCCATGTACTCTGCAGTCTTTGCCATATACTCTGCAGTCTTTGCCATGTACTCTGCAGTCTTTGCCATGTACTCTGCAGTCTTTGCCTTGTACTCTGCAGTCTTTGCCATGTGCTCTGCAGTCTTTGCCATGTCCTCTGCAGTCTTTGCCATGTACTCTGCAGTCTTTGCCATGTACTCTGCAGTCTTTGCCATGTACTCTGCAGTCTTTGCCATGTCCTCTGCAGTCTTAGCCATGTACTCTGCAGTCTTTGCCATGTCCTCTGCAGTCTTAGCCATGTACTCTGCAGTCTTTGCCATGTACTCTGCAGTCTTTGCCATGTACTCTGCAGTCTTTGCCATATACTCTGCAGTCGAGCAAAAAGGCAGCAGAAGAAGACACGGAAAAAAGAAGAACGTTGTCTCTTCCTCCCCGAAGAAAGACGTTTTCCCCCCAAAGGTCAAAGCGCTCGTTCACACGCGACTTTGCACGATCAGCACTTTCTGCTACACAGTTTGCTGCCAGTGATAATGTGACAAATGATGTTTGTGATAATGTTGTTGTTGTTGTTGTTGTCAGCTGCTCCCACAGTCAATACCTTTAATTACAGCGTGTGTGTGTGTGTGTGTGTGTGTGTGTGTCTGTGTGTCAGTTGACAATCCTGCCATGTTTACGTGTAATTGCCTTCAAACTGTGACATTAACAGCAGAAAGCTTCCGACATACAATTATCATGATTTATTTTTTGTGCCAGGAAAAAAACAACATTTGACTAGACATTATTTACACTTAGCCACTTGCAAGATGGGAAATCATCGATTTTCAGAAGCCACCGACTTAAACCTGGAGAGAGCTTTAAAGTTGATTGAATGTGCAGACCACTTATTGAGGCTTTGGTCATTTCAGACTCTGCAGAACTCTTGGATTCAGATTTTCCGGAGGGAACGTCTGATGTGAAACATTTCATCCAACATGATATGACATCAAAGAGATCACTAAGCTCGGTATTTAGATGCTTCATGTAAGCAAAGTTAGCACATACAGTGGTGGTCAAAAGTTGTAAAGAACGTCATGTCATGGCTGTCTTGACTTTACAATCATTTCTACAACTCCTATTTTTTTGTGATGTAGTGATTGGAGCACATACTTGTTCCATCCATCCATCCATCCATCTTCTTCCGCTTATCCGAGGTCGGGTCGCGGGGGCAGCAGCTTAAGCAGGGAAGCCCAGACTTCCCTCTCCCCAGCCACTTCGTCCAGCTCCTCCCGGGGGATCCCGAGGCGTTCCCAGGCCAGCCGGGAGAGATAGTCTTCCCAGCGTGTCCTGGGTCTTCCCCGTGGCCTCCTACCGGTCGGACGTGCCCGGAACACCTTCCTAGGGAGGCGTTCGGGTGGCATCCTGACCAGATGCCCGAACCACCTCATCTGGCTCCTCTCCATGTGGAGGAGCAGCGGCTTTACTTTGAGCTCCCCCCGGATGACAGAGCTTCTCACCCTATCTCTAAGGGAGAGCCCCGCCACTCGGCGGAGGAAACTCATTTCGGCCGCTTGTACCCGTGATCTTGTCCTTTCGGTCATGACCCAAAGCTCATGACCATAGGTGAGGATGGGAACGTAGATCGACCGGTAAATCGAGAGCTTTGCCTTCCGGCTCAGCTCCTTCTACACCATAACGGATCGATACAGCGTCCGCATTACTGAAGACGCCGCACCGATCCGCCTGTCGATCTCACCATCCACTCTTCCCCCACTCGTGAACAAGACTCCGAGGTACTTGAACTCCTCCACTTGGGGCAAGATCTCCTCCCCAACCCGGAGATGGCACTCCACCCTTTTCCGGGAGAGAACCATGGACTCGGACTTGGAGGTGCTGATTCCCATCCCAGTCGCTTCACACTCGGCTGCGAACCGATCCAGTGAGAGCTGAAGATCTTGGCCGGAGGAAGCCATCAGGACCACATCATCTGCAAATAGCAGTGACCTAATCCTGCAGCCACCAAACCAGATCCCCTCAACGCCCTGACTGCGCCTAGAAATTCTGTCCATAAAGGTTATGAACAGAATGGGTGACAAAGGGCAGCCTTGGCGGAGTCCAACCCTCACTGGAAACGTGTCCGACTTACTGCCGGCAATGCGGACCAAACTCTGACACTGATTATACAGGGAGCGAACTGCCACAATAAGACAGTCCGTTACCCCATACTCTCTGAGCACTCCCCACAGGACTTCCCGGGGTACACGGTCGAATGCCTTCTCCAAGTCCACAAAGCACATGTAGACTGGTTGGGCAAACTCCCATGCACCCTCAAGGACCCTGCCGAGAGTATAGAGCTGGTCCACAGTTCCACGACCAGGACGAAAACCACACTGTTCCTCCTGAATCCGAGGTTCGACTATCCGGCGTAGCCTCCTCTCCAGTACACCTGAATAGACCTTACCGGGAACATACTTGTTGCTCACAAAAAACATTCATGAAGTTTATGAATTTATTATGGGTCTACTGAAAATGTGAGGGTCAAAAGTATACATACAGCAATGTTAATATTTGCTTACATGTCCCTTGGCAAGTTTACCTGCAATAAGGCGCCTTTGGTAGCCATCCACAAGCTTCTGCTTGACCACTTGACCACTAAATTGCTGCACTTCAGCTATATGTGTTGGACTTGTTTCTTCAGCATTGCCCACAGGACTTTGGGAAGGCCATTCTAAAACCTTCATTCTAGCCTGATTTAGCCATTCCTTTACCACTTTTGAGGTGTGTTTGGGGTCATTGTCCTGTTGGAACACCCAACTGTGCCCAAGACCCAACCTCCGGGCTGATGATTTTAGCTTGTCCTGAAGAATTTGGAACTAATCCTCCTTTTTCATTGTCCCATTTAAAGTAGCAGTTCCATTGGCAGCAAAACAGGCCCAGAGCATAATACTACCACCACCATGCTTGACGGTAGAAATGGTGTTCCTGGGATTAAAGGCCTCACCTTTTCTCCTCCAAAGAAATTGCTGGGTATTGTAGCCGAACAGCTCCATTTTTGTTTCATTCGACCACAGAAGCAAAGGAAATCAAACAGAGACAGGATTCAATTTAGCTCAATGAGGAGAGCGCGTGCACAATGTCGCCCCGCCGCTCTGACGAGGGAACTCCATGCCTCCTCTTTTATTTGGGCCTTTTCTGGTTACATAAATAAATAAATGATAAATGGTTTATACTTGTATAGCGCTTTTCTACCTTCAAGGTACTCAAAGTGCTTTGACAGTATTTCCACATTCACCCATTCACACACACATTCACACACTGATGGCGGGAGCTGCCATGCAAGGCGCTAACCAGCAGCCATTAGGAGCGAGGGGTGAAGTGTCTTGCCCAAGGACACAACGGACGTGACTAGGGCGGTAGAAGGTGGGGATTGAACCCAGTAACCAGCAACCCTCCGATTGCTGGCACAGCCACTCTACCAACTTCGCCACGCCGTCCCTTAAATATTTGGCAAATATTTTTTTAAATATTTGTAAATTTTTTTAAATATTTGTAAATTTTTAAAAATAATTGTAAATTTTTTTAAATATTTGTAATTTTTTTTAAATATTTGTAAATTGTTTTTAATTTTTTAAAATATTAGTACATTTTTAAAAATATTTTAAACTTTTTTTTTAACTTTTTTTTAACTTTTTTTTAACTTTTTTTTAACTTTTTTTTAACTTTTTTTTAACTTTTTTTTTAACTTTTTTCAAACTTTTTAAAAACTTTTTTTTTTTAAACTTTTTTAAACTTTTAAAAAAATGTTTTACCCTAACCCTAACTCTAATCTTAACCCTAACCCTAACCCTAACCCTAATCCTAACCCTAACCCTAATCCTAACCCTAAAAAAAATGTTAATTGTTAAAATTGTTTTTAAAATTAAAAAAAAAAAATTAAAATGTAAAAAATTTTTTTTTATTTTTTTTATTTTATTTTTTTTTAAATTTTTTAAATTTTTTAAATTTTTTAAATTTTTTAAATTTTTTAAATTTTTTAAATTTTTAAATTTTTTAAATTGTTTAAATTGTTTAAATTGTTTAAATTTTTTAAAAAAAATTAAAAATTTTTTTTTTTAAATTTAAATTTTTTTTTAATTTTTTTAAAAAAAATAAAAAAATGTTTTAAATTTTTTTTAAATTTTTTTAATTTTTTAAAAAAATGTTTAAAAATAAAAAAAATAAAAAAAACAAATGTATATTTTAAAATTATTTTTTAATTTTAAAATTATTTTTTTATATTTTTTAAATTTTTTTTTTTTTTTTAAAGTTTTTTAAAAAAAATAAAAATTTTTAAATACTTTTACATTTTTTTAACTTTTTTTAACTTTTTTAAAACTTTTTTTAAACTTTTTTTT
Organism: Nerophis lumbriciformis; assembly: GCF_033978685.3. Taxonomy (NCBI): domain Eukaryota; kingdom Metazoa; phylum Chordata; class Actinopteri; order Syngnathiformes; family Syngnathidae; genus Nerophis; species Nerophis lumbriciformis. Next base: position 63,522,243 of record NC_084551.2, on the reverse strand, counting down.
AAAAACTTTTTTTAAACTTTTTTTTAACTTTTTTTTTTACTTTTTTTTAACTTTTTTTTAACTTTTAAATTTTTTTTTTACCCTAACCTAACCCTAACCCTAATCTTAACCCTAACCCTAACCCTAACCCTAACCCTAATCTTAACCCTTACCCTAACCCTAACCCTAACCCTAACCTTAACCCTAACCCTAACCCTAACCCTAACCCTAATCCTAACCCTAACCCTAACCCTAACCCTACAAAAAATGTTAATTGTTAAAATTGTTTAAAAATATTTAAATTTTTTAAAATTGTTTTAAATTGTTTTAAAAAATAAAAATAAAAATTAAAAAAGTAAAAACATTTTTTAAAAATTTAAAAACATTTTTAAAAAAATTTAAAAATTTGAAAATCAATTTTTACCTTGAAAATCATTTTTTTTACCTTGAAAATCATTTTTAACCTTGAAATTTTTTTTTTACCTTGAAACATTTTTTTTTACCTTGAAAATCATTTTTTACCTTGACAATCATGTTTTAACTTAAATTATTTTTTTTTAATTTTTTTTAACTTTTTTCGAATTTTTTAAATTTTTTTAAATTTTTTTAAATTTTTTTAAATTTTTTTAATTTTTTTAAAATTTTAGAATTTTTTTTAAATTTTAGAATTTTTTTTAAATTTTAGAATTTTTTTAAAATTTTAGAATTTTTTTAAAATTTTAGAATTTTTTTAAAATTTTAGAATTTTTTTAAAATTTTAGAATTTTTTTAAAATTTTAGAATTTTTTTTACATTTTAGAATTTTTTTTAAATTTTTTATTTTTTTTTAAATTTTTTTTTTTTTTTTTAAATTTTAAAAATGTTTTTAATTTTTTTAATTTTTTTTAAATTTTTTAATTTTTTTTAAATTTTGTTTAATTTTTTTATTTTTTTAAATTTTTTATTTTATTTTTCATTTTTTATTTTTATTTTTTAAATTTTTTAAATTTTTTTGTTTTTTTTATTTTTTAATTTTTTTTTATTTTTTTTAAATATTTTTTAATTTTTTTTAATTTTTTTTAATTTTTTTTAATTTTTTTTAATTTTTTAACTTTTTTTAAATTTTTAAATTTTAAAAAAATTTTTTTAAATATTTTTTAATTTTTATAAATATTTAAAAATATTTTTAAATGTTGTTAACTTTTTTTTAAAACTTTTTTTCAACTTTTTTTCAACTTTTTTTCAACTTTTTAAAAAGTTTTTTAAAACTTTTTTAAAACTTTTAAAACATTTTTTTTACCCTAACCCTAATCTTAACCCTAACCCTAACCCTAACCCTAACCCTAACATAGCATTACATTATATTATGCAGCTGCTCCTAAGGGGAGGTGGTCATAAACAGCTGTTGCACTCGGTCATAAACAGTTCAAAGAAAAGGTGCCCAGAGCGAGGTCAGGTCTGCTCCCTCTCTGCTTTGTAGATCTCGGGTCATGACAAGGTCTTCCTGTGGCTGTCCAATAGATCAGGGAAACCGACACCTCCACGTCGCATCCCATCGCACACAGTGGAGGTTTACAAGCCTTTTGCTTGATTAGGACACAGACAGCTTTTGTCTTCTCGCAGGGCAGCCTGAAAACAAGTTGTGTAAAAACTTATATACAATCATTCTGACAGATGCATGTGCATGTACGAGCCAGTCTGCCCCCGCAGTGAGAGGATAGCGAAAAAGGAAGGAGCTTATTGACTACAACGTCGGACTTGCGCAAAGCTCTTCGGGTAAACATCGACAATACATGGAGTTGGGGAAAAGCGTCACAAATGGCAAGTTTGGAGCCAAGATTATTTTATAAGTATGCCTTCACAAAAGCAGGTAAGATAAGATGATTTTCCCTTTTAAGAAGTCAGGGAAGGAGCTTTTCTTCTTGTTGACGTCAAAATGGAACGTTTGAGCGCCTCTTTTTTGATTCTGAATCTGATTCTCTTTTCTCCAAAGTAAAGCAAACAGTGAAGGGGAGAGATAGATTTTCCTCACATTGGGTGCTCGTTAACAGGCTCCAGGGACAAGTAGTCCTCTTCATTAAAAACAGGTAGTCCTTTTCATGAAAAACAGGTAGTCCTCTTCATTAAAAACAGGTAGTCCTCTTCATGAAAAAGCCGTGATGGAGCACCTTTTAGTGGCCCATCACACACACGTGTGTCAATACTCAAAGCAATCCTTACCACTCTGAACCCAACTCAACTGTCATCATAGAAATTCCTCCAGCTTCCATTTTGGTTTCATTTATTGGATTTTTTGTATTTTTTTATTGAGTTATCAGTCCAAAAGGTTCTGTCAGTTATTGTTGGGGAGAAAATTGAATGTCAAAACCCGGATGACTTATTGACGGCGTTATCAATATGAAAACATCACACATTGATTTGTTTCCTCCACTTTGGACTTTTGCAGCCGGGGAAAGACAGAAAAAAGGGGAAAAAAAAAAAGACGACTTAAAGGGTCTTCAAGGTGTCACGTGACCGCCACGTAGACATTGAAGGTGTCACGTGACCCCCACATAGACATTGAAGGTGTCACGTGACCGCCACGTAGACATTGAAGGTGTCACGTGACCCCCACATAGACATTGAAGGTGTCACGTGACCCCCACATAGACATTGAAGGTGTCACGTGACCGCCACGTAGACATTGAAGGTGTCACGTGACCCCCACATAGACATTGAAGGTGTCACGTGACCGCCACATAGACATTGAAGGTGTCACGTGACCGCCACATAGACATTGAAGGTGTCACGTGACCGCCACGTAGACATTGAAGGTGTCACGTGACCGCCACATAGATATTCAAGGTGTCACGTGACCGCCACATAGACATTCAAGGTGTCACGTGACCGCCACATAGACATTGAAGGTGTCACGTGACCGCCACGTAGACATTCAAGGTGTCACGTGACCGCCACATAGACATTGAAGGTGTCACGTGACCGCCACATAGACATTGAAGGTGTCACGTGACCACCACATAGACATTCAAGGTGTCACGTGACCGCCGCTTAGACATTGAAGGTGTCACGTGACCGCCACGTAGACATTCAAGGTGTCACGTGACCGCCACATAGACATTGAAGGTGTCACGTGACCGCCACATAGACATTGAAGGTGTCACGTGACCGCCACATAGACATTGAAGGTGTCACGTGACCGCCACATAGACATTGAAGGTGTCACGTGACCGCCACATAGACATTGAAGGTGTCACGTGACCGCCACATAGACATTCAAGGTGTCACGTGACCACCACATAGACATTCAAGGTGTCACGTGACCGCCGCTTAGACATTGAAGGTGTCACGTGACCGCCACGTAGACATTCAAGGTGTCACGTGACCGCCACATAGACATTGAAGGTGTCACGTGACCGCCACATAGACATTGAAGGTGTCACGTGACCGCCACATAGACATTGAAGGTGTCACGTGACCACCACATAGACATTCAAGGTGTCACGTGACCGCCGCTTAGACATTGAAGGTGTCACGTGACCGCCACGTAGACATTCAAGGTGTCACGTGACCGCCACATAGACATTGAAGGTGTCACGTGACCGCCACATAGACATTGAAGGTGTCACGTGACCGCCACATAGACATTGAAGGTGTCACGTGACCGCCACATAGACATTGAAGGTGTCACGTGACCGCCACGTAGACATTCAAGGTGTCACGTGAACGCCACATAGACATTCAAGGTGTCACGTGACCGCCACATAGACATTCAAGGTGTCACGTCACCGCCACATAGACATTGAAGGTGTCACATGACCGCCACATAGACATTCAAGGTGTCACGTGACCGCCACATAGACATTGAAGGTGTCACGTAACCGCCACATAGACATTGAAGGTGTCACGTGGCCGCCACATGGACATTGAAGGTGTCACGTGACCGCCACGTAGACATTGAAAGTGTCACGTGACCGCCACGTAGACATTGAAAGTGTCACGTGACCGCCACGTAGACATTGAAGGTGTCACGTGACCGCCACGTAGACATTGAAAGTGTCACGTGACCGCCACGTAGACATTGAAGGTGTCACGTGACCGCCACATAGACATTCAAGGTGTCACGTGACCGCCACATAGACATTCAAGGTGTCACGTGACCGCCACATAGACATTGAAGGTGTCACGTGGCCGCCACATAGACATTGAAGGTGTCATGTGACCGCCACGTAGACATTGAAGGTGTCACGTGACCGCCACGTAGACATTGAAAGTGTCACGTGACCGCCACGTAGACATTGAAGGTGTCACGTGACCGCCACGTAGACATTGAAGGTGTCACGTGACCGCCACGTAGACATTGAAGGTGTCACGTGACCGCCACATAGACATTGAAGGTGTCACGTGACCGCCACATAGACATTCAAGGTGTCACGTGACCGCCACATAGACATTGAAGGTGTCACGTAACCGCCACATAGACATTGAAGGTGTCACGTGGCCGCCACATGGACATTGAAGGTGTCACGTGACCGCCACGTAGACATTGAAAGTGTCACGTGACCGCCACGTAGACATTGAAAGTGTCACGTGACCGCCACGTAGACATTGAAGGTGTCACGTGACCGCCACGTAGACATTGAAAGTGTCACGTGACCGCCACGTAGACATTGAAGGTGTCACGTGACCGCCACATAGACATTCAAGGTGTCACGTGACCGCCACATAGACATTCAAGGTGTCACGTGACCGCCACATAGACATTGAAGGTGTCACGTGACCGCCGCATAGACATTGAAGGTGTCACGTGACCGCCACATAGACATTGAAGGTGTCACGTGACCGCCACGTAGACATTCAAGGTGTCACGTGACCGCCACGTAGACATTCAAGGTGTCACGTGACCGCCACATAGACATTCAAGGTGTCACGTGACCGCCACATAGACATTCAAGGTGTCACGTGACCGCCACATAGACATTCAAGGTGTTTTGTGACCGCCACATAGACATTGAAGGTGTCACGTGACCGCCACGTAGACATTGAAGGTGTCACGTGACCCCCACATAGACATTGAAGGTGTCACGTGACCGCCACATAGACATTGAAGGTGTCACGTGACCGCCACATAGACATTGAAGGTGTCACGTGACCGCCACATAGACATTGAAGGTGTCACGTGACCGCCACATAGACATTGAAGGTGTCACGTGACCGCCACATAGACATTGAAGGTGTCACGTGACCGCCATATAGACATTGAAGGTGTCACGTGACCGCCACGTAGACATTGAAGGTGTCACGTGACCGCGACATAGACATTCAAGGTGTCACGTGACCGCAACATAGACATTCAAGGTGTCACGTGACCGCCACATAGACATTCAAGGTGTCACGTGACCGCAACATAGACATTCAAGGTGTCACGTGACCGCCACATGGACATTCAAGTTGTCACGTGACCGCCACATAGACATTGAAGGTGTCACGTGACCGCCACGTAGACATTCAAGGTGTCACGTGACCGCCACATAGACATTCAAGGTGTCATGTGACCGTCACATAGACATTGAAGGTGTCATGTGACCGCCACATAGACATTCAAGGTGTCATGTGACCGCCACATAGACATTGAAGGTGTCACGTGACCGCCGCTTAGACATTCAAGGTGTCACGTGACCGCCACATGGACATTGAAGGTGTCACGTCACCGCCACGTAGACATTGAAGGTGTCACGTGACCGCCACATAGACATTGAAGGTGTCACGTGACCGCTACGTAGACATTGAAGGTGTCACGTGACCGCCACGTAGACATTGAAGGTGTCACGTGACCGCCACATAGACATTCAAGGTGTCACGTGGCCGCCACATGGACACAAGTGCCAGCGTTCTGCCTCACTTCCCTGGTGACAAATGGGATGGTTCTCTCCCTCGCTGGGTTCCTCCGTGGGGATGTTTGCGTGGCCACCATTGCATCATGCATCTCGTGTAAGTGCATCAGTTAGGCATGTCACAATATTCCACGCGGGGGGGGGGGGGGGGGGGGGGGGGGGAGGGGGAGGGGCGGCGTGGGCTGTGATGAAGCACGAGTGCTGCTCCTCCAAGCGTGACTTGTTTGAAATGTGTCGCACTGCAGGATACTTACATTTGCCAACAATACCGTAGATGTTTTACTTACCTCTATATCAGCCGCACCCACCAAATATTAGGGGAACAAATATTTTCCATAAATTACCTGCAGGTATGTACGTTGTGGAATGACTTATCTACACATAAATATTCTGTAAATGTTTGTTTACATACCTTAATTGTTTCCAAACAGTGTCTGTAACAGGGCAGTAAAACGGCTGATCAACAAAACAGAAGTAACTCCACGGTGACGTTTTGGGGAATTTAGTGAGGAGTTTGTGAAAGTGAAACAGTCCAAAAAGAATGCCGTCGTAAGTTAATAACACTAACACAGACACGCGTAAACATGTTAGCATATTTGCTATTGCTAACGATGCTAGCGTCACTCCTATAGACGTCACACATGGGACGGTTTAGCAAGCATGAACAGTTTTAGTTTTATTGTAAAACTTGAAAAAGGTGGACGCCGGCGGTGAGGGATGCCGTCAGGCTGAAGAAGGAGTCCTATCGGGTTCTTTTGGCTCATGGGACTCCTGAGGCAGCAGACAGGTACCGACAGGCCAAGCGGTGTGCGACTTCAGCGGTCGCGGAGGCAAAAACTCGGACATGGGAGGAGTTCGGGGAGGCCATGGAAAAAGACTTCCGGACGGCTTCGAAGCAATTCTGGACCACCATCCGCCGCCTCAGGAAGGGGAAGCAGTGCAGTGTCAACACCGTGTATGGTGGGGATGGTGCTCTGCTGACCTCGACTGCGGATGTTGTGGATCGGTGGAGAGAATACTTCGAAGGCCTCCTCAATCCTACCAGCACGTCTTCCTATGAGGAAGCAGTGCCTGGGGAATCTGTGGTGGGCTCTCCTATTTCTGGGGCTGAGGTTGCCGAGGTAGTTAAAAAGCTCCTCGGTGGCAAGGCCCCGGGGGTGGATGAGATCCGCCCGGAGTTCCTTAAGGCTCTGGATGTTGTGGGGCTGTCTTGGTTGACAAGACTCTGCAACATCGCGTGGACATCGGGGGCGGTACCTCTGGATTGGCAGACCGGGGTGGTGGTTCCTCTCTTTAAGAAGGGGAACCGGAGGGTGTGTTCCAACTATCGTGGGATCACACTCCTCAGCCTTCCCGGTAAGGTCTATTCAGGTGTACTGGAGAGGAGGCTACGCCGGATAGTCGAACCTCGGATTCAGGAGGAACAGTGTGGTTTTCGTCCTGGTCGTGGAACTGTGGACCAGCTCTATACTCTCGGCAGGGTCCTTGAGGGTGCATGGGAGTTTGCCCAACCAGTCTACATGTGCTTTGTGGACTTGGAGAAGGCATTCGACCGTGTACCCCGGGAAGTCCTGTGGGGAGTGCTCAGAGAGTATGGGGTAACGGACTGTCTTATTGTGGCGGTCCGCTCCCTGTATGATCAGTGTCAGAGCTTGGTCCGCATTGCCGGCAGTAAGTCGGACACGTTTCCAGTGAGGGTTGGACTCCGCCAAGGCTGCCCTTTGTCACCCATTCTGTTCATAACCTTTATGGACAGAATTTCTAGGCGCAGTCAGGGCGTTGAGGGTATCTGGTTTGGTGGCTGCAGGATTAGGTCTCTGCTATTTGCAGATGATGTGGTCCTGATGGCTTCCTCCGGCCAAGATCTTCAGCTCTCACTGGATCGGTTCGCAGCCGAGTGTGAAGCGACTGGGATGGGAATCAGCACCTCCAAGTCCGAGTCCATGGTTCTCTCCCGGAAAAGGGTGGAGTGCCATCTCCGGGTTGGGGAGGAGATCTTGCCCCAAGTGGAGGAGTTCAAGTACCTCGGAGTCTTGTTCACGAGTGGGGGAAGAGTGGATCGTGAGATCGACAGGCGGATCGGTGCGGCGTCTTCAGTAATGCGGACGCTGTATCGATCCGTTGTGGTGAAGAAGGAGCTGAGCCAGAAGGCAAAGCTCTCGATTTACCGGTCGATCTACGTTCCCATCCTCACCTAAGGTCATGAGCTTTGGGTCATGACCGAAAGGACAAGATCACGGGTACAAGCGGCCCAAATGAGTTTCCTCCGCCGAGTGGCGGGGCTCTCCCTTAGAGATAGGGTGAGAAGCTCTGCCATCCGGGGGGAGCTCAAAGTAAAGCCGCTGCTCCTTCACATCGAGAGGAGCCAGATGAGGTGGTTCGGGCATCTGGTCAGGATGCCACCCGAACGCCTCCCTAGGAAGGTGTTTCGGGCACGTCCGACCGGTAAGAGGCCACGGGGAAGACCCAGGACACGCTGGGAAGACTATCTCTCCCGGCTGGCCTGGGAACGCCTCGGGATCCCCCGGGAGGAGCTGGACGAAGTGGCTGGGGAGAGGGAAGTCTGGGCTTCCCTGCTTAGGCTGCTGCCCCCGCGACCCGACCTCGGATAAGCGGAAGAAGATGGATGGATGGATGGATGGATGAAAAAGGTGCTTGGAGTTATAAATGAAGAATCAATATGAGTAAAAACGCCACGGACGGCTAGAAGACTGAACGGCGCTCTACTTCCTGTTGAAATGGAAGGACATTGCAGCACCCGCAGGGAGCGAACTCGTCCAAAAGATGGCGCCATGGCGCAAACAATAAAACACAGTATCCGTGCATTTCCTTGTTTTTCTATGAGCCGCACCGTCTTATAAGCCGCGGGATTCAAAGTGTAGGAAAAAAAAGTAATAATCACATTGATTTTTCAACTTGAAATCACCGCAGTCTTCAACTTCGCGGCCATGCAAAATGCAGGCAAAGTCTCGTAGGTCTCAGACTTCAAAATGCTTACATGGCAAAGAGATTGGTAAAAAAAAAGCTGATTTATGATCAATAATATTCGGCATGATCTTGTCATCGTCTCGTTGGCGGCGGCCTAAAGTTTGTCGTGAATCAAAGCATGAACGGCCGTTTGGTTGCAGAGACGAGGAAAGGTGAGGCTGCAGTGCCATCTTGTGGCCGAATGACAGAAAGACGCACATTGTGACTACTTGAAACATTTAAATCATCACTGGAAGCTTCGCAGTAGAAACGTTGACATTTCCGCCCACAAGAATTCCACCTCCAACTCAAGAAAACATGTTGAGGTAAGTTGTAGATGTTTTGTTGTGTTTTAGCTGTGCGTATGTGTCAGGTTGAAGCACCGAACTATCTAATAAACAAAACAAGAAGCAAGGAATTAAACAGAGATAGGATTCAATTTAGCTCATGAGGAGAGCGCGTGGAACTGCACCCACGCTCTGAGGAAAAAGTTCCCGCGCCTCCCCATTTATTTGGGCATTCCCTAATTACATAGCTGAAGCTGCTTCTAAGGGGAGGGGTCACATTATGCAGTCAACCCAGCACTGGTTCATAAACAGCTAAAACAAAATGTGCTTGGAGCGGTGTCAGGTTTGCCCCTTCTCTGCTCGTCCGCCTTATCTTCTTGGAGACTTCGGGTCCTGATAGGCAACCTGAACTGCAAGCAAAGGAGTTGTGTGATAACTTATATACAAACCGTTTGTACAATTATTCTGACAGTATGCTAACATTAGCCCTGATATGATGATGATGATTAGTGACTGTTAAATGTTCATATTTTGTGGTGCATGTTGTGGTAGTGTCTCTATGTTTGTAGTGAAATACTTTAAAAAAAAAAAGCTACTAAATTAATCACAAGTCACTCACTCGTTATTTTTCAAAGAATAC
>NC_084551.2:63447500-63505000 GCF_033978685.3 Nerophis lumbriciformis | reverse complement strand
GAATGTCCCATTCATTTCGATGGGAATTTCCCCAAAAATTGGGAATTTCGAGAAAAGCGGGAATTTTTTTGAAAATTAAAAAAAACAAACTTGAATGGTCTGAATGAGTTGATATAGTTGGTGTTGGAATTTTTCAAATCGGTCTGGAAATGTTAAAGTAGCAACATTTTTAATTGAGAAATGGTATTACGGAATTCCTGGAATTTCGGAAAAAAATTGAATTTTTCAATTTTTTTGTGGAGAAATGGTATTACAGAATTCCTGGAATTTTGAGAAAAACGGGAATTTTTCAATTTTTTTTGTGGAGAAATGGTGTTACAGAATTCCTGGAATTTCGGGAAAAAACAGGAATTTTTCCAGTAAAAAAAACTTAGTTTTTTGTCCTAATTAAGAAGAATGTTTTGACGCTGGAACGGTTGAAATGCGTTGAAAAATGTGGAAGGAGGAGTCGCCAGAAAAAAGGGTGGAAATAGGGCTTTGGAAAAGCAGGAAATCTGGAAAATCCTGGAATTTATGTTTTTGAATTGTTGGTGAGAGGGAATTTTTTTTTTAAATATTGGCAAAAAAAACTTGAATGGTCTGAATGAGTTGATATGGTTGGTGTTGGAATTTTTCAAATCGGTCGAAAATTTTAAAAGTAGTAACATTTTTAATTGAGAAATGGTATTAATGAATTCCTGGAATTTTGGGAAAAACGGGAATTTTTCCAGTTAAACATTTTTGTTTTGTTTTTTGTCCTAATCAAGTAGAATGTTTTGACGGTGGAACGGTTGAAATGCGTTGAAAAATGTTGAAGGAGTAGTCGCCAGAAAAAAGGGTGGAAATAGGGCTTTGGAAAAGAAGGAAATCTGGAAAATCATGGATTTTTTTTTTAGAATTGTTGAACTAAAGCAGACAATTCCAAAACAGGCTGAATATTTTGAAGTTGGAACAATTGGAATCAGATGAAATGTGGGAGTTGTGGAACTTTGAAGAATGTCCCCTTCATTTCGATGGGAATTTCCCCAAAAATTGGGAATTTCGGGAAAAGAGGGATTTTTTAAAAATATTGGCAAAAACCTTGAATGGTCTGAATGAGTTGATATGGTTGGTGTTGGAATTTGTCAAATCGGTCGAGAAATGTTAAAGTAGTAACATTTTTAATTGAGAAATGGTATTGTGGAATTCCTGTAATTTCGGGAAAACGGTAAATTTTCCAAATTCTTTTTGTGGAAAATTGGTATCAAAGAATTCTTGGAATTTGGGGAAAAACGGGAATTTTTCCAGTTCAAAAAACAATTTGTTTTTTGTCCTAATTAAGAGGAATGTTTTGACGGTGGAACGGTTGAAATGCGTGGAAAATGTGGGAGGAGTAGTCGCCAGAAAAAAGGGTGGAAATATGGCTTTGGAAAAGCAGTATATCTAGAATATCCTGGAATTTTTTTTTCTAGAATTCTTGAACTAAAGCACACAATTCCCAAACAGGCTGAATATTTTGAAGTTGGAACAGTTGGAATCAGATGAAAAAATTGACATTGAATTGTGGTACTTTGAAGAATGTCCCTTTCATTTCGACGGGAATTTCCACAAAAATTGGGAATTTCGGGAAAAGCGGGAATTTTTTTGAAAATGGTAAAAAAAACAAACTTGAATGGTCTGAATGAGTCGAAAATGTTGGTGTTGGAATTTTTCAAATCAGTCGAGAAATGTTAAATACTAACATTTTTAATTGAAAAATGGTATTACGGAATTCCTGGAATTTCTGGAAAAACTGGAATTTTTCAATTTTTTTTGTGGTGCAATGGTATTACAGAATTCCTGGAATTTTGCGAAAAACAGGAATTTTTCCAGTTCAAAACTAAACTTTGTTTTTTTGTCCTAATTAAGAGGAATGTTTTGACGGTGGAACGGTTTAAATGTGTTGAAAAATGTGGAAGGAGTAGTCGCCAGAAAAAAGGGTGGAAATAGGGAATTTTTTTAAATATTGGCAAAAAACTTGAATGGTCTGAATGAGTGGAAATGGTTGGTGTTGGAATTTTTCAAATTGGTCTAGAAATGTTGAAGTAGTAACATTTTTAATTGAGAAATGGTATTACGGAATTCCTGGAATTTTGGGAAAAACAGGAATTTTTCAATTTTTTTGTGTGGAAAAATGGTATTACAGAATTCCTGGAATTTCAGGAAAAACGGGATTTTTTCCAGTTCAAAACAAAACTTAATTCTTTGTCCTAATTAAGAGGAATGTTTTGACAGTGGCACGGTTGAAATGCGTTGAAAAATGTGGAAGGAGTAGTCGCCAGAAAAAAGGGTGGAAATAGGGCTTTGGAAATCTAGAAAATCCTGGATTTTTTTTTATTAGAATTGTCGAACTAAAGCACACAATTCCCAAACAGGCTGAATATTTTGAAGTTGGAGCAGTTGAAATCAGATGAAAAATGTGGAAGTTGTGGAACCTTGAAGAATCCCCCATTCATTTCAATGGGAATCTCCCCAATATTTGGGAATTTTGGGAAAAGAGGGAATTTTTTTAAAATATTGCTAAAATGGTCTGAATGAGTTGAAATGGTTGGTATTGGAATTTTTCAAATTGGTCGAGAAATGTTAAAGTAGTAATATTTTTAATTGAGAAATGGTATTACGGAATTCCTGGAATTTTGGGAAAAATGGGAATTTTTCCTTTTTATTGTGGAGAAATGGTATTACAGAATTTCTGGAATTTCAGTCAGATGAAAAATGTGGAAGTTGTGGAACTTTGAAGAATGTCCCATTCATTTCAATGGGAATTTCCCGAAAATTTGGGAATTTCGGGAAAAGAGGGAATTTAAAAAAAAAATTGGCCTGAATGAGTTGAAATGGTTGGTATTGGCATTTTTCAAATTGGTCGAGAAATGTTAAAGTAGTAACATTTTTAATTGAGAAAGGGTATTACGGAATTCCTGGAATTTTGTGAAAAATGGGAATTTTTCCTTTTTATTGTGGAGAAATGGTATTACAGAAAATCTGGAATTACAGTCAGATGAAAAATGTGGAAGTTGTGGAACTTTGAAGAATGTCCCATTCATTTCAATGGGAATTTCCCCAAAATTTGGGAATTTCGGGAAAAGAGGGAATTTAAAAAAAATATTGGCCTGAATGAGTTGAAATGGTTGGTATTGGAATTTTTCAAATTGGTCGAGGAAATGTTAAAGTAGTAACATTTTTAATTGAGAAATGGTATTACGGAATTCCTGGAATTTTGGGAAAAATGGGAATTTTTCCTTTTTATTGTGGAGAAATGGTATTACAGAATTTCTGGAATTTCAGTCAGATGAAAATTGTGGAAGTTGTGGAACTTTGAAGAATATCCCATTCATTTCAATGGGAATTTCCCCAAAATTTGGGAATTTCGGGAAAAGAGGGAATAAAAAAAAAATATTGGCCTGAATGAGTTGAAATGGTTGGTATTGGAATTTTTCAAATTGGTCGAGAAATGTTAAAGTAGTAACATTTTAATTGAGAAAGGGTATTACGGAATTCCTGGAATTTTGGGAAAAACGGGAATTTTTCCATTTTTTTTGGTGGAGAAATGGTATTACAGAATTTCTGGAATTTCAGTCAGATGAAAAATGTGGAAGTTGTGGAACTTTGAAGAATGTCCCATTCATTTCAATGGGAATTTCCCCAAAATTTGGGAATTTCGGGAAAAGAGGGAATTTAAAAAAAATATTGGCCTGAATGAGTTGAAATGGTTGGTATTGGAATTTTTCAAATTGGTCGAGGAAATGTTAAAGTAGTAACATTTTTAATTGAGAAATGGTATTACGGAATTCCTGGAAATTTGGGAAAAATGGGAATTTTTCCTTTTTATTGTGGAGAAATGGTATTACAGAAAATCTGGAATTACAGTCAGATGAAAAATGTGGAAGTTGTGGAACTTTGAAGAATGTCCCATTCATTTCAATGGGAATTTCCCCAAAATTTGGGAATTTTCGGGAAAAGAGGGAATTTAAAAAAAATATTGGCCTGAATGAGTTGAAATGGTTGGTATTGGAATTTTTCAAATTGGTCGAGAAATGTTAAAGTAGTAACATTTTTAATTGAGAAATGGTATTACGGAATTCCTGGAATTTTGGGAAAAATGGGAAGTTTTCCTTTTTATTGTGGAGAAATGGTATTACAGAATTTCTGGAATTTCAGTCAGATGAAAAACGTGGAAGTTGTGGAACTTTGAAGAATGTCCCCATTCATTTCAATGGGAATTTCCCCAAAATTTGGGAATTTCGGGAAAAGAGGGAATTTAAAAAAAATATTGGCCTGAATGAGTTGAAATGGTTGGTATTGGAATTTTTCAAATTGGTCGAGAAATGTTAAAGTAGTAACATTTTTAATTGAGAAATGGTATTACGGAATTCCTGGAATTTTGGGAAAAATGGGAATTTTTCCTTTTTATTGTGGAGAAATGGTATTACAGAATTTCTGGAATTTCAGTCAGATGAAAATTGTGGAAGTTGTGGAACTTTGAAGAATATCCCATTCATTTCAATGGGAATTTCCCCAAATTTTGGGAATTTCGGGAAAAGAGGGAATAAAAAAAAAATATTGGCCTGAATGAGTTGAAATGGTTGGTATTGGAATTTTTCAAATTGGTCGAGAAATGTTAAAGTAGTAACATTTTAATTGAGAAAGGGTATTACGGAATTCCTGGAATTTTGGGAAAAACGGGAATTTTTCCATTTTTTTTGGTGGAGAAATGGTATTACAGAATTTCTGGAATTTCAGTCAGATGAAAAATGTGGAAGTTGTGGAACTTTGAAGAATGTCCCATTCATTTCAATGGGAATTTCCCCAAAATTTGGGAATTTCGGGAAAAGAGGGAATTTAAAAAAAATATTGGCCTGAATGAGTTGAAATGGTTGGTATTGGAATTTTTCAAATTGGTCGAGGAAATGTTAAAGTAGTAACATTTTTAATTGAGAAATGGTATTACGGAATTCCTTCCTGGAATTTTGGGAAAAATGGGAATTTTTCCTTTTTATTGTCGAGAAATGGTATTACAGAAAATCTGGAATTACAGTCAGATGAAAAATGTGGAAGTTGTGGAACTTTGAAGAATGTCCCATTCATTTCAATGGGAATTTCCCCCAAATTTGGGAATTTCGGGAAAAGAGGGAATTAAAAAAAACATATTGACCTGAATGAGTTGAAATGGTTGGTGTTGGAATTTTTCAAATCGGTCGAGAAATGTTAAAGTAGTAACATTTTAATTGAGAAAGGGTATTACGGAATTCCTGGAATTTTGGGAAAAATGGGAATTTTTCCTTTTTATTGTGGAGAAATGGTATTACAGAATTTCTGGAATTTCAGTCAGATGAAAAATGTGGAAGTTGTGGAACTTTGAAGAATGTCCCATTCATTTCAATGGGAATTTCCCCAAAATTTGGGAATTTCGGGAAAAGAGGGAATTTAAAAAAATATTGGCCTGAATGAGTTGAAATGGTTGGTGTTGGAATTTTTCAAATCAGCCGAGAAATGTTAAAGTAGTAACATTTTAATTGAGAAAGGGTATTACGGAATTCCTGGAATTTTGGGAAAAACGGGAATTTTTCCATTTTTTTTGGTGGAGAAATGGTATTACAGAATTCTTGGAATTTCGGGAAAAACAGGAATGTTTCCATTTTTTTTGTAGAAAAATGGTATTACAGAATTTCGGGAATTTCGGGAAAAACGGGAATTTTTACAGTTCAAAACAAAACTTTTTGTCTCAATTAAGAGGAATGTTTTGACGGTAGAACGGTTGAAATGCGTTGAAAAATGTGGAAGGAGGAGTCGCCAGGAAAAAGGGTGGAAATAGGGCTTTGGAAAAGCAGGAAATCTGGGAAATCCTGGAAAACATTTTTTTTGAATTGTTTAACTAAAGCAGACAATTCTCAAACAGGCTGACAAATGTGGGAGTTGTAGAACTTTGAAGAATGTCCCATTCATTTTGATGGGAATTTCCCCAAAATTTGGGAATTTCGGGAAAAGAGGGAATTAAAAAAAACAATATTGCTAAAAAACTTGAATGGTCTGAATGAGTTGATATGGTTGGTGTTGGAATTTTTCAAATCGGTCGAGAAATGTTAAAGTAGTAACATTTTAATTGAAAAAGGGTATTACGGAATTCCTGGAATTTTGGGAAAAACGGGAATTTTTCCATTTTTTTTTCGTGGAGAAATGGTATTACAGAATTCCTGGAATTTCGGGAAAAACAGGAATGTTTCCATTTTTTTGTAGAAAAATGGTATTACAGAATTTCGGGAAAAACGGGAATTTTTACAGTTCAAAACAAAACTTTTTGTCTCAATTAAGTGGAATGTTTTGACGGTAGAAAAATGTGGAAGGAGTAGTCGCCAGAAAAAACTGGTGGAAATAGGGCTTTGGAAAAGCAGGAAATCTGGGAAATCCTGGAATTTTTTTTTTAGAATTGTTTAACTAAAGCAGACAATTCCCAAACAGGCTGAAAAATGTGGGAGTTGTGGAACTTTGAAGAATGTCCCATTCATTTTGATGGGAATTTCCCCAAAATTTGGGAATTTCGGGAAAAGAGGGAATTTAAAAAAAATATTGGCCTGAATGGTTGGTGTTGGAATTTTTCAAATCGCAAGTTGTCTCTTTGCACGGACAGAAAAGTACAACTTCAGCACATTGATAATAACCATAGCAACGGCCTTTAAGCATAAGAGTTGTGTGATAACTTACACTTCATTACTCCAACAAACAGACTTTTCATTGGCTCGGATTGACAATCAGTTGCAGTTTTTTTTACATTCCAATGTGAGGAAACGCCTCACTTTCGTACCATCCTTCATTTCCAGGAGACTGCTATCGTCATATAAAACCACAGAGAATCCATAAATCTTCATCCGTCAGTGGGAAAATGTAATTGTGGCGCTCCGTCTTAGTCAAGGCTACTAATTGCTGCTACTAAGCGCGTACAAGGAATGTGTTGAGCACGAGAGCGCGGCCTTGGAGCCACAAGCTGAGATGGAACTCATTTTAATCACCCCACGCCGTGGAGGCTCCATTTAAAAGCGGCGCCCTGCCACATGTGCCACGCATGCCAGATGACACGTGCACGCTCGTTAGCGGCTCACGCTCAGCGACTTCGTTAGCCTCCGACGCCCTCCGCGACCTTGACACAGGCCTCTGCTCCCGTCTCAGCGCTCCCGACATCGGCGCTCGTTTGGATGACGTCGCCCCCCCCCCCCCCCCACAGTAATTAAAAAAGCCTTAATGATCGTACGTCAATAGCGTTCCGCGTGCAATTCATCATTCGCCTACGCCATCCATCTTGGAGCAAAGCAGCCGCAGAAGCAGAACAAAGACTGCTTTGTTTTTTATCACTTTCTCATCCTTGCACTTGGAGAATGACCTTTATTCTGAAAATAAACACTCTTGATTCTTATTTGAACTTCAGAACTAATCTCATAATCACCACAGCTCGTCGCTGCCGTCTTATTTACAAACCTAAAAGCAGTGACGTTGTCACGTTGTGTAAATGGTGAAGTGAAGTGAAGTGAATTATATTTATATAGCGCTTTTCTCTAGTGACTCAAAGCACTTTACATAGTGAAAGCCAATATCTAAGTTCCATTTAAAGCAGTGTGGGTGGCACTGGGAGCAGGTGGGTCAAGTGTCTTGCCCAAGGACACAACGGAAGAAACTGTCATGTCTGTGTAATCATGTTTTGTCTTAGTCATGTTTTGTTTAGTTATTGGACTCTTTAGTTTCTGGCTTTTCACTCCCTTGTCTTGTTTCCATGATTACCCCATTAGTTTCACCTGTTCCACGTTTGGACTCATTGTGCACTCTTGTTTGTCACCATAGCAACCCATTAGTTTTCACCTGTCACGTCACGCACCTGTTTGACGTTTTGAGTCACGCACCTGTTTTCGTTAATCATGTCCGTAGTATTTAAGTTCATTGTTTTTCAGTTTGTCTTTCTGGTGACATCCCCACATTTATGCTCGGCACATTTCTGACTCTTTTTTCATGTCCATCGTTCACGCTGCTCCTTTTTGTCCATGCCAAGTAAGTTTTGTTTATTATTGCCACAGTTAGTGTTTTTTTGTTGTTCATAGTTTTTGCCTTTGTGCAAGTGTTTGGTTTCATAGTTTGTTCTCCGCCATTGTGCGCGCCTTTTGTTTATTTTTTTGTTGTTGTATTTATAGTGTTTAAATAAAAAATGTACCTTCATTCCCGTCTCGCCCGAGCCAACTTTCCGTTGCATCCCAGAAAAACTAAACCCCAGGAAAAGGAAAAAGTCAAGATAAAGGTGAAGTTATAACACTGAAACACCCTCAGGAACAGCTGCTTTAACACATGGCTAGCTAGCTAGCGGCTAACATCCATCCACAGTGTTTTAGCTACTTCTAAATCACTAATCCTGGCCTCCATGGCGACAAATAAAGTAAGTTTCTTACAAGTACCATTATCACTGGACGACAAGGAATAGCTAAACATGCTTCACTACACACTGTAGGAGGATACAATAGTAGATAGTAGGATAATATAGCTAATATAGACACTTACATCATGTGTTGTCTTCATTATAACACTTATATAAGACTTTTAAAGTCATTTTGATAGTAGGCTAATATAGACACTTATGTCATGTGTTGTCTTCATTATGACACATATAAGACTTTTAAAGTAATTTTGATAGCAGGCTAATATAGACACTTACATCATGTGTTGCCTTCATTATAACACTTATATAAGACTTTTTAAGTCATTTTGATAGTAGGCTAATATAGACACTTACATCATGTGTTGTCTTCATTATAACACTTATATAAGACTTTTTAAGTCATTTTGATAGTAGGCTAATATAGACACTTATGTCATGTGTTGTCTTCATTATAACACTTATATAAGACTTTTAAAGTCATTTTGATTGTAGGCTAATATAGACACTTACATCCTGTGTTGCCTTCATTATAACACTTATATAAGACTTTTAAAGTCATTTTGATAGTAGGCTAATATAGACACTTACGTCATGTGTTGTCTTCATTATATCACTTATATAAGACTTTTGAAGTCATTTTGATAGTAGGCTAATATAGACACTTATGTCATGTGTTGTCTTCATTATAACACTTATATAAGACTTTTGAAGTCATTTTGATAGTAGGCTAATATAGACACTTACGTCATGTGTTGTCTTCATTATAACACTTATATAAGACTTTTAAAGTCATTTTGATAGTAGGCTAATATAACTAATATAGACACTTACATCATGTGTTGCCTTTATTATAACATTTATATAAGACTTTTGAAGTCATTTTGATAGTAGGTTAATATAGACACTTACGTCATGTGTTGTCTTCATCATAACACTTATCTAAGACTTTTGAAGTCATTTTGATAGTAGGCTAATATAGACACTTATGTCATGTGTTGTCTTCATTATAACACTTATATAAGACTTTTAAAGTCATTTTGATAGTAGGCTAATTTAACTAATATAGACACTTACATCATGTGTTGCCTTCATTATATCACTTATATAAGACTTTTGAAGTCATTTTGATAGTAGGTTAATATAGACACTTACGTCATGTGTTGTCTTCATTATAACACTTATATAAGACTTTTGAAGTAATTTTATTAGTAGGCTAATATAGACACTTACATCATGTGTTGCCTTCATTATAACACTTATATAAGACTTTTGAAGTCATTTTGATAGTAGGTTCATATAGACACTTACGTCATGTGTTGTCTTCATTATAACACTTATATAAGACTTTTGAAGTCATTTTGATAGTAGGCTAATATAGACACTTATGTCATGTGTTGTCTTCATTATAACACTTATATAAGACTTTTACAGTCATTTTGATAGTAGGCTAATATAACTAATATAGACACTTACATCATGTGTTGTCTTCATTATAACACTTATATAAGACTTTTAAAGTCATTTTGATAGTAGGCTATTATAACTAATATAGACACTTACATCATGTGTTGTCTTCATTATAACACTTATATAAGACTTTTGAAGTCATTTTGATAGTAGGTTAATATAGAAACTTACGTCATGTGTTGTCTTCATTATAACACTTATATAAGACTTTTAAAGTCATTTTGATAGTAGGCTAATATAACTAATGTAGACACTTACATCATGTGTTGCCTTCATTATAACACTTATTTAAGACTTTTAAAGTCATTTTGTTAGTAGGTTAATATAGACACTTACGTCATGTGTTGTCTTCATTATAACACTTATATAAGACTTTTGAAGTCATTTTGATAGTAGGCTAATATAGACACTTACATCATGTGTTGCCTTCATTATAACACTTATATAAGACTTTTAAAGTCATTTTGATAGTATGCTAATATAGACACTTACGTCATGTGTTGTCTTCATTATAACACTTATATAAGACTTTTAAAGTCATTTTGATAGTAGGCTAATATAACTAATATAGACACTTACATCATGTGTTGCCTTTATTATAACATTTATATAAGACTTTTGAAGTCATTTTGATAGTAGGTTAATATAGACACTTACGTCATGTGTTGTCTTCATCATAACACTTATCTAAGACTTTTGAAGTCATTTTGATAGTAGGCTAATATAGACACTTATGTCATGTGTTGTCTTCATTATAACACTTATATAAGACTTTTAAAGTCATTTTGATAGTAGGCTAATATAACTAATATAGACACTTACATCATGTGTTGTCTTCATTATAACACTTATATAAGACTTTTAAAGTCATTTTGATAGTATGCTAATATAACTAATATAGACACTTACATCCTGTGTTGCCTTCATTATAACACTTATATGAGACTTTTGAAGTCATTTTGATAGTAGGTTAATATAGACACATATGTCATGTGTTGTCTTCATTCTAACACTTATATAAGACTTTTAAAGTCATTTTGATAGTAGGCTAATATAGCTAATATAGACACTTACGTCATGTGTTGTCTTCATTATAACACTTATATAAGACTTTTAAAGTCATTTTGATAGTAGGCTAATATAGACACTTACATCATGTGTTGCCTTCATTATAACACTTATATAAGACTTTTGAAGTCATTTTGATAGTAGGCTAATATAACTAATATAGACACTTACATCCTGTGTTGCCTTCATTATAACACTTATATAAGACTTTTGAAGTCATTTTGTTAGTAGGCTAATATAGACACTTATATAATCTGTTGTCTTCATTATAACACTTATATAAGACTTTTGAAGTCATTTTGATAGTAGGCTAATACAGCTAATATAGACACTTACGTCATGTGTTGTCTTCATTATATCACTTATATAAGACTTTTGAAGTCATTTTGATAGTAGGTTAATATAGACACTTACGTCATGTGTTGTCTTCATTATAACACTTATATAAGACTTTTAAAGTCATTTTGATAGTAGGCTAATATAGACACTTACGTCATGTGTTGTCTTCATTATATCACTTATATAAGACTTTTGAAGTCATTTTGATAGTAGGCTAATATAGACACTTATATAATCTGTTGTCTTCATTATAACACTTATATAAGACTTTTGAAGTCATTTTGATAGTAGGCTAATATAGACACTTATATAATCTGTTTTCTTCATTATAACACTTATATAAGACTTTTAAAGTCATTTTGATAGTAGGCTAATATAGACACTTACCGTATTTTCCGCACTATAAGGCGCACCTAAAAACCACAATTTTTCTCAAAAGCTGACAGTGCGCCTAATAACCCGGTGCGCTTTATTACGATTCATTTTCATAAAGTTTCGGTCTCGCAACTTCGGTAAACAGCCGCCATCTTTTTTCCCGGTAGAACAGGAAGCGCTTCTTCTTCTACGCAAGCAACCGCCAAGGAAAGCACCCGCCCCCATAGAACAGGAAGCGCTTCACCCGCCCCCATAGAACAGGAAGCGCTTCACCCGCCCCCGGAAGAAGAAGAAAAAACGCGCGGATATCACCGTACGTTTCATTTCCTGTTTACATCTGTAAAGACCACAAAATGGCTCCTACTAAACGATCCGGGTCATAAAAAGACGCAATCTCTCCATCCGCACACGGATTACTACCGTATTTCACAGCAACTGAACCGCACTGTGGAACGGGAGCACGTACGGTGAATATTCGCTCCACAGGGAATGAGAAGTCATCCTTCACTGTGGTTCTAGCTTGCCATGCTAACTTCCACTCATGGTGATATTCAAAAGGAAGACCTTGCCAAAAGAGACCTTTCCAGCCGGCGTCATCATAAAAGCTAACTCGAAGGGATGGATGGATGAAGAAAAGATGAGCGAGTGGTTAAGGGAAGTTTACGCGAAGCGGCCGGGTGGCTTTTTTCACGCTGCTCCGTCCATGTTGATATATGACTCTATGCGCGCCCACATCACAGATGGTGTCAAAAAACAAGTGAAGCACACAAATACAACACTCGCCGTCATTCCGGGTGGATTAACCAAAGAACTCCAACCGCTGGATATTGGTGTCAACAGGGCATTCAAATCACGACTGCGAACTGCGTGGGAAAAATGGATGACCGAAGGCGAACACACCTTCACTAAGACGGGCAGACAACGCCGGACAACATACGCCAACATCTGCCAGTGGATTGTAAATGCCTGGGCAGATATTTCTGTCACAACTGTGGTCCGAGCTTTCCGGAAGGCAGGATTCACAGAACTGCTGCACAACAACAGCGACACTGAATCCGATGATTTCGAAGAGACGGAGCCCGCCATTTTGGAAGCCACGCTAGCGCAACTTTTCAATTCGGACACCGAAGACGAAGAATTCGAAGGATTTACCGGTACGAATGAAGAATAACTTCAGAAAGTGAGCGCTATGTTTATTTTGTGTGTTGTGTGTTGTGACATTAACGTTCGAGCAACATTACCGGTATGTTGCTATTGCTCTACACCATTTTGAATTTTACTATGTTTGTGATTGCACATTTGTACATTTTGGGACAGAGTTGTTAGAACGCTGGTTTTCAATATATTATTAAAGTTTGACTGAACTATCTGACTGTTTTTTTGACATTCACTTTAGCGCAGCGTTTTTTTGACATTCACTTTAGCGCAGCGTAGGCGCGGCTTTTAGTCCGGGGCGGCTTATTGGTGGACAAAATTATGAAATATGTAATTCATAGAAGGTGCGGCTAATAATCCGGTGCGCCTTATAGTGCGGAAAATACGGTATATAATCTGTTGTCTTCATTAAAACACTTATATAAGACTTTTCATTTTTTGTGGCTCCAGACAGATGAGTTATTTGTATTTTTGGTCCGATATGGCTCTTTCAACATTTTGGGTTGCGGACCCCTGGTCTAGTCCATCAGGCCACAGAGCCCACTGGACCTCGGTCCTCTTCAATTGCAAACGTCCTGCATCAAATGAGATTCCAGCATGTCTGCGATGGACCCACGACTCCTTTTTGTCCCTCACCATTTCATTTTGCAAGATGGTCAGCCATCCACCTCCTCTCAATCTCCATCCGTAATCCCCCGCTGCGGATCCTCCTTGTTTCCACCGGCTGAGGAACTTGTCCAGCCGCAATTTTCTCCCTCGCCTCGGCCTTATCTTGCCATCCGGCCTCGTCCTCCATGTTGCTGTGCTTCCTCGCACCACTCGGGATAATGGAACTCACAAGACAAAGCCTTTTGAGACCAGAGGGCCCCCTGTTCTTCAATCACTCTCAGCGGGGGCTCTCAGAGGCATCTTGATTACGCAGAAGGACTTCCAGCATCCGACTTGACAGTTGGGAATGTTGTCCGTCATTCTGTGAAGTCACTTTGTGCCTTTTGCTCTGTCCCAAGTTAGGGAACGTCCCTCAATGGTTTTTTACCACATCCTTTTTTTAGAAATACAATAAAGCTAGAGACTCCCTGCAATCTCTGGGAAAATCACCAACATTTCTTCTCCTCACTACACTTGGAAAGTTCCACGTTTATTAGTAGATTCCATTTTTATTGGGTTGGTACGAACAACCGTGTTATGTTAACTGAGCAGTTCAGATTACTTTTCCATCCCTAGTACAACACATTTAGAGAAAGGATGGAGTCTTTTCAAGTCGTCAGGCTTGAGTCCGAGTCAAGTCCTGAATCGTTGATGTCCGAAATTGTCAAGTGGAGTCCAAAGTCATCAACATTTAGACTTGAGTCCACCACCCTGATGGAGGGAGATTGTTTACAGTGTGCAGTCCTTCACAGAGTTTACAGGCTTTTTGAGAAAGTTGCGGAAAAAAATGCTGCAATGTTTTGAGGCTATTTTTAAAAAGAAATGTTTGATCTGATGAAATTTGCTATCAAACTTTAAATTGTTCCTTGTAACCTTAAAGGGGAACTGCACTTTTTCTGGAATTTTGCCTATCGTTCACAATCATTATGAAAGTACGGAGCCCCGAAATTTTTTTTTATTTTATTTTTTTTTCAGACATGCATCTTGTGCGCACGAGAAAGTTTTTATAAAGTTATAAAAAAAAAAAATAATAATTTATAATTTTTTTATTTTTTTATTTTTTTTAGACATGTCTAAAAAAAATAAAATAAAAAAAAATAAAAATTATAAAACAATGTTTTCCCCCCATGTCCGTTTAGGGGCTCCGTATGAAAGACATGAATTTTTTGTTTTAATGCATTCTAAATAATAAAATAAAGCGCTTTCCGTGTCGTCAAATTGTCCCAACTTCTCGGATTATATCCTCAAACATCTATTTTTCAAGCAAGATGCATGATTTAGGATCTGAAATCAATTTACAGGGAGCAGGGAAGCGAGGAAACAGCAGACGTGATGTCAACAGAGGGACACAGGGTATCATGAGTTTCCGGAAATTTTGCCTATCGTTCACAATCATTATGAAAGTACGGAGCCCCGAAAGGGACATGGGGGAATTTTTTTTTTTTATAATTTTTTTTATTTATTTATTTTTTCAAACATGTATCTTGTGCGCACGAGAAAAGTTTTTATAAAGTTATAAAAAAAAAAAATAATAATTTATTTATTTTTTTATTTTTTTTTAGACACGAGATACATGTCTAAAAAAAAATTAAATAAAAAATTAAATTATAAAAAAATGTTTCCCCCCATGTCCCTTCAGGGGCTCCGTATGAAAGACATGATTTTTTTTTTTAATGCATTCTAAATAATAAAATAAAGCGCTTTTCCGTGTCGTCAAATTGTCCCAACTTCTCGGATTATATCCTCAACCATCTATTTTTCAAGCGAGATGCATGATTTAGGATCTAAAATCAATTTACAGGGAGCAGGGAAGCAAGGAAACAGCAGACGTGATGTCAACAGAGGGACACAGGGTATCATGAGTTTCCGAAAATTTTGCCTATCGTTCACAATCATTATGAAAGTACGGAGCCCCGAAAGGGACATGGGGGAATTTTTTTTTTTAATAATTTTTTTTATTTATTTATTTTTTCAGACATGTATCTTGTGCGCACGAGAAAAGTTTTTCTAAAGTTATAAAAAAAAAAAATAATAATTTATAATTTTTATTTTTATTTTTTTTAGACACAAGATACATGTCTAAAAAAAAAATTAAATAAAAATTAAATTATAATTTTTTTTTTACCCCCCCCATGTCCCTTCAGGGGCTCCGTATGAAAGACATGATTTTTTTTTTTTAATGCATTCTAAATAATAAAATAAAGCGCTTTCCCGTGTCGTCAAATTGTCCCAACTTCTCGGATTATATCCTCAACCATCTATTTTTCAAGCAAGATGCATGATTTAGGATCTAAAATCAATTTACAGGGAGCAGGGAAGCGAGGAAACAGCATACGTGATGTCAACAGAGGGACACAGGGTATCATGAGTTTCCGGAAATTTTGCCTATCGTTCACAATCATTATGAAAGTACGGAGCCCCGAAAGGGACATGGGGGAATTTTTTCTTTTTATAATTTTTTGTATTTATTTATTTTTTCAGACATGTATCTTGTGCGCACGAGAAACGTTTTTATAAAGTTATAAAAAAAATAATAATAATAATTTACAATTTTTTTTTTTTTTTTTTTAGACACGAG
Organism: Nerophis lumbriciformis; assembly: GCF_033978685.3. Classification (NCBI taxonomy): domain Eukaryota; kingdom Metazoa; phylum Chordata; class Actinopteri; order Syngnathiformes; family Syngnathidae; genus Nerophis; species Nerophis lumbriciformis. The sequence goes on along the minus strand of NC_084551.2, from coordinate 63,488,963 downwards.
ATACATGTCTAAAAAAAAATTAAATAAAAAATTAAATTATAAAAAAATGTTTCCCCCCCCATGTCCCTTCAGGGGCTCCGTATGAAAGACATGATTTTTTTTTTTTTAATGCATTCTAAATAATAAAATAAAGCGCTTTCCGTGTCGTCAAATTGTCCCAACTTCTTGGATTATATCCTCAAACATCTATTTTTCAAGCAAGATGCATGATTTAGGATCTAAAATCAATTTACAGGGAGCAGGGAAGCGAGGAAACAGCAGACGTGATTTTCAACAGAGGGACACAGGGTATCATGAGTTTCCGGAAATTTTGCCTATCGTTCACAATCATTATGAAAGTACGGAGCCCCGAAAGGGACATGGGGGAATTTTTTTTTTATATAATTTTTTTTATTTATTTATTTTTTCAGACATGTATCTTGTGCGCACGAGAAAAGTTTTAATAAAGTTATAAAAAAATAAAATAATAATTTATTATTTTTTTTATTTTTTTTTAGACACGAGATACATGTCTAAAAAAAAAAAAAATTAAAAATTAAATTATAAAAAAATGTTTCCCCCCCCCATGTCCCTTCAGGGGCTCCGTATGAAAGACATGATTTTTTTTTTTTTAATGCATTCTAAATAATAAAATAAAGCGCTTTCCCGTGTTGTCAAATTGTCCCAACTTCTTGGATTATATCCTCAACCATCTATTTTTCAAGCAAGATGCATGATTTAGGATCTAAAATCAATTTACAGGGAGCAGGGAAGCGAGGAAACAGCAGACGTGATGTCAACAGAGGGACACAGGGTATCATGAGTTTCCGGAAATTTTGCCCATCGTTCACAATCATTATGAAAGTACGGAGCCCCGAAAGGGACATGGGGGAATTTTTTTTTTTAATAATTTTTTTTATTTATTTATTTTTTCAGACATGTATCTTGTGCGTACGAGAAAAGTTTTTATAAAGTTATAAAAAAAAATAATAATAATTTATTATTTTTTTTATTTTTTTTTAGACACGAGATACATGTCTAAAAAAAAATTAAATAAAAAATTAAATTATAAAAAAATGTTTCCCCCCCCATGTCCCTTCAGGGGCTCCGTATGAAAGACATGATTTTTTTTTTTTTAATGCATTCTAAATAATAAAATAAAGCGCTTTCCGTGTCGTCAAATTGTCCCAACTTCTGGGATTACCGTATTTTCCGCACCATAAGCCGCCCTGGGTTATAAGCCGCGCCTTCAATGAACGGCATATTTCAAAACTTTGTCCACCTATAAGCCGCCCCGTGTTATAAGCCGCATCTAACTGCGCTAAAGGAATGTCAAAAAAACAGTCAGATAGGTCAGTCAAACTTTAATAATATATTAAAAACCAGCGTGATGTGGGCGCGCATGGAGTCGTATATCAACATGGACGGAGCTGCGTGAAAAAAGTCACCCGGCCTCTTCGCGTAAACTTACCTTAACCACTCGCTCATCTTTTCTTCATCCATCCATCCCTTCGAGTTAGCTTTTATGATGACGCCGGCTGGAAAGGTCTCTTTTGGCAAGGTTTTCCTTTTGAATATCACCATGGGTGGAAGTTTCTGGCCATTAGCATGGCAAGCTAGAACCACAGTGAAGGATGACTTCTCATTCCCTGTGGTGCGAATATTCACCGTACGTGCTCCCGTTGTATCCACAGTGCGGTTCACAGGAATATCAAAAGTCAGTGGAACCTCGTCCATGTTGATAATGTTCTCTGGCCGGATCTTTTTTTCAGCTATCTTGTTTTTACAATATGCACGGAAAGTAGCCAGCTTTTCTTGAAAGTCTTTAGGCAGTTGCTGTGAAATAGTAGTCCGTGTGCGGATGGAGAGATTGCGTCTTTTCATGAACCGGAAACCTGTCGCTTAGTAGGAGCCATTTTGTGGTCTTTACAGATGTAAACACACAAAGGAAATGAAACGTAATATCCGCGCGCTTCTTCTTCTTCTTCTACGCGGGCGGGTGGTTGCTTACAGTAGAAGAAGAAGCGCTTCCTGTTCTATGGGGGCGGGTGCTTACCTTGGCGGTTGCTTGCGTAGAAGAAGAAGCACTTCCTCTTCTACGGGGAAAAAAGATGGCGGCTGTTTACCGTAGTTGCGAGACCGAAACTTTATGAAAATGAATCTTAATATTAATCCATATATAAAGCGCACCGGGTTATAAGCCGCACTGTCAGCTTTTGAGTAAATTTGTGGTTTTTAGGTGCGGCTAATAGTGCGGAAAATACGGTATATCCTCAACCATCTCTTTTTCAAGCAAGATGCATGATTTAGGATCTAAAATCAATTTACAGGGAGCAGGGAAGCGAGGAAACAGCAGACGTGATGTAAACAGAGGGACACAGGGTATCATGAGTTTCCGGAAATTTTGCGAAAACTTTCCACCCCTTTGCAACCCGAGTCCTCACGGACGTTGGAGGCCGGGTCCGCTTTCTACTTCATTCATTGGCTGTGACACGACTGTCATTTCAGCTCAAGGTGTCTCCGTGACGGCGCTCAGGCTGAGGCGCTGATGGCCTCGCCGCACGTTGAAGTGCAAATGCAGACACGGTACGGTGGAAAGCGCTCTCGCTCGCAAGGACTCAAAATAAAATGATTGATGGGCAGAGCGGCGGTGCGTACGGACAGCGAGGGGATTGAGATAACCGTGTGAGTTGCCCTTTAATCAGCACCAAGGAAGAAATGTAGAAGTGAGTGTTTAGAGGTCAGAGTTCTATGACCAGAACTTCAGTTTGTGCAGACCCTCGTCTTCAGACTACAATACAAGTCCACCCACACGTTCATCGTAAACATGATTGCTGTAAGTGAGGACTGCTGTCAAATTCAAGTTTACTTTCATCTTCTCTGAGTCTCTCCGGACCCTCCGTGGCATGTTGTTTCCTTTTTCAGCTTCTAAAAAATAATAATAAAAAAATAAAAAAATAAATGACAGTTTGATAAACATAGCAGACTAAAAATGTGGAGGGAACTGTAATGGTGAAAAAAAATATATTTTGCAAGAACCTGCTTTGGGACCAGAATGTGGCGAGTTCCGTCTCCCCTGTGGACCAGAAACTGATTTAACAACTTTGAATGTGCCCTTGAGGGGACTTTCAAGGAGAAGAACCCTCAACCAGAATTTGAAATATTTAAACACAAAAAATCCAGGATCTTTGACAAACTGCCACCATCCGTCTGCTGCACCAAAGGCCTTTTCCAACTGGTCACCATCCCACTTCTGACACCATTTGCTCTCAATCTCTGAGGATTGTTAGCCACACCTCATATTTGTAGCCAGCGTCCATTGCATTAAAATGCGATGACCTCGACACCACAGAGCTTGGGTGTATGGAACATATATTTAACCAGGCGCACTTTGGATGAAATCACAGCTAATCATCCCATTTCTGACAACATTTGTCACTAAACTCTTGAGGACCGCTTGCCACAGCTGAGATTTCTAACCGGAGTCTGTTGCAATGACATCATAAAATGTTAAATATCTTCTTTGTCAGGTTTGTCACTGACAGTTTAGTTATGTTTTGAGTTTTTCCTCGGACGGCGCCACCATCCTCCTCTCCGGTGGGCCAGCAGAGGGCGCCACCATCGTCTCCGGTGGGTCCTCCCACGCCGCCGGTCGAGCCGCCTCGCCAATTGCGGCGGCGTTCAACTCGCCGTCGCCACCTAACTCTTCCCCGCTGGTTGCGGGGACACTTGGCCTGGTGGCCCACCTCCTTGTCCTCCCTCCACCCTCCCGTGACTTTGGACTGTTTTTTGGGGGGAGGTTCCTAGAACGTCTGGTATCCGTTGTGGGAAGGGGGGCTACTGTCAGGTTTGTCACTGACAGTTTAGTTATGTTTTGAGTTTTTCCTCTGTTTGTCTTTATTTCCTGTCGGCGCTCTTATTTTGGTTATTTCCTACTTGTCTCCCTGAGTGCTGTGTCCCCTCAGCTGTGGCTGATTGGCACCTGGCCACACCTGGTGTCAATCAGCCAGCTGCTATTTAAACCTGCCTTCTCCTCCAGTCATTGCTGGATTATTGTCATTCCTACTTGTCGATGCCAGTGTAGCTGTAAGCGCTAGCGGTAAGCTATTTATTGTAGATGTTTGTAGCTTGCTGTCTTTTTGTTCCTCGTCTTCAAGTTCCTGTTTTCCTGGCATCCTGTTTCCTGTTCCTAGTTCCTTGTTTGTGTTTTTTCCTTTATTTTATGAACATTAAATCATGTTTTCCCACACAATGCCTTCCGCCTTCTCTGCATCTTGGGGTTCGGCACCCACAAACTCTGACATTCTTGTTGTCATCAAATAACAGCAGTCATTTTCAATAGACTAGTTTCTAATATAAGTAATTTAGCCCACTTACAATGAGAATAACAAAATAATCGTGTTTTTCATGAGTACTGTACTAGTATGGTATGTCTGGGTGGGAGTCCCACTTTGGAAATAATTTGTCCTCCTTTCAGAGATTAGCTCCCCTAAAATGTTCACATGCTGCACAATGAGATGTAAGCATTGGGATAAAGTGTACATTCCTTTAACTTTCTGTCTGTTAATTATATAATTACAGTTTTTTTATAGCACTTCTGTAATCTAGGAACAACATTTCAGCATTAATATCCATAAATCCGCATTCCTGATAGATGACAGTAGAATACGCACACATCTGAAGGGGAAGTGAGGGTGTACAGTACTTGTTTGTGTCACCTAAGTAAGGCTTTTAAGCATTTATAGAAATCGCTGCGATGTAGGGACATTATTTAATTTAATATGAATATGTTATGCATTCAACATGTTTATAAACCTTTTACACAGCTTTCACACACACTTATAAATACTTTATACACGTTTAAAGCACTTCATGTAATCTAAAACCCATTGGTGGACGCCGGCGGTGAGGGATGCCGTCAGGCTGAAGAAGGAGTCCTATCGGGTTCTTTTGGCTCATGGGACTCCTGAGGCAGCAGACAGGTACCGACAGGCCAAGCGGTGTGCGGCTTCAGCGGTCGCGGAGGCAAAAACTCGGACATGGGAGGAGTTCGGGGAGGCCATGGAAAAAGACTTCCGGACGGCTTCGAAGCAATTCTGGACCACCATCCGCCGCCTCAGGAAGGGGAAGCAGTGCAGTGTCAACACCGTGTATGATGGGGATGGTGCTCTGCTGACCTCGACTGCGGATGTTGTGGATCGGTGGAGAGAATACTTCGAAGACCTCCTCAATCCTACCAGCACGTCTTTCTATGAGGAAGCAGGGCCTGGGGAATCTGTGGTGTGCTCTCCTATTTCTGGGGCTGAAGTTGCCGAGGTAGTTAAAAAGCTCCTCGGTGGCAAGGCCCCGGGGGTGGATGAGATCCGCCCGGATTTCCTTAAGGCTCTGGATGTTGTGGGGCTGTCTTGGTTGACAAGACTCTGCAACATCGCGTGGACATCGGGGGCGGTACCTCTGGATTGGCAGACCGGGGTGGTGGTTCCTCTCTTTAAGAAGGGGAACCGGAGGGTGTGTTCCAACTATCGTGGGATCACACTCCTCAGCCTTCCCGGTAAGGTCTATTCAGGTGTACTGGAGAGGAGGCTACGCCGGATAGTCGAACCTCGGATTCAGGAGGAACAGTGTGGTTTTCGTCCTGGTCGTGGAACTGTGGACCAGCTCTATACTCTCGGCAGGGTCCTTGAGGGTGCATGGGAGTTTGCCCAACCAGTCTACATGTGCTTTGTGGACTTGGAGAAGGCATTCGACCGTGTACCCCGGGAAGTCCTGTGGGGAGTGCTCAGAGAGTATGGGGTAACGGACTGTCTTATTGTGGCAGTTCGCTCCCTGTATAATCAGTGTCAGAGCTTGGTCCGCATTTCCGGCTGTAAGTCGGACACGTTTCCAGTGAGGGTTGGACTCCGCCAAGGCTGCCCTTTGTCACCGATTCTGTTCATAACCTTTATGGACAGAATTTCTAGGCGCAGTCAGGGCGTTGAGGGTATCGGTGCGGCGTCTTCAGTAATGTGGACGCTGTATCGATCCGTTGTGGTGAAGAAGGAGCTGAGCCGGAAGGCAAAGCTCTCGATTTACCGGTCGATCTACGTTCCCATCCTCACCTATGGTCATGAGCTTTGGGTCATGACCGAAAGGACAAGATCACGGGTACAGTTTCCTCCGCCGAGTGGCGGGGCTCTCCCTTAGAGATAGGGTGAGAAGCTCTGTCATCCGGGGGGAGCTCAAAGTAAAGCCGCTGCTCCTCCACATCGAGAGGAGCCAGATGAGGTGGTTCGGGCATCTGGTCAGGATGCCACCCGAACGCCTCCCTAGGAAGGTGTTTCGGGCACGTCCGAATGGTAGGAGGCCACGGGGAAGACCCAGGACACGCTGGGAAGACTATCTCTCCCGGCTGGCCTGGGAACGCCTCGGGATCCCCCGGGAGGAGCTGGACGAAGTGGCTGGGGAGAGGGAAGTCTGGGCTTCCCTGCTTAAGCTGCTGCCCCCGCGACCCGACCTCGGATAAGTGGAAGAAGATGGATGGATGGATGGTAATCTAAAACTGACATAATTTAATGATACATTGCAGAAAAATGGACTGAAAATAACTCCGTAATACTTACCCATGTTACCCAATAAGGGTAGAAAATAATGATTAATAAGATAACTTACCTGAAGCTGCGGTGCGGCGAGTTGCTGATGTTCCTCGTTCATCATTGACTCCATATCAAATACAAGATGTTAATAATTAATCATTTAGTATGGATAATAGCAAACATAATAATTGAGCACAAAATACATTTATTATTGCTCAAACCATTTTATTTTTATTTTTTAAGTATTTATTTTATTTATGTAATTATGAATTTCTTAAAAAAAAAAAAAAGGGTCGGGGGGAATGTTAAAGGACAAAATATTGTATATTTTTTTGGAAATCATTGCGATAAAGTAACTTTTTGCTTGAGTTCATTTCTTTTTAAAGTATGATACACAGCTGTGTGTTCTTCAAATATGTATCTTTTGTGCTCTTTTGCTGTCTCAAAATGAATAGAACAGCACTTTGACGGCGCACCTCGGGGTAAAGTGGTGACATTTCCCAGCAGGCACAAGACATTGAAACAACGTTGATTATACGTACTTGTCCTTTGAAACGGACTTTGAAACAACGTTGTAAATTGAGACAACGTTGTTGTCCAACGTTGGATTCACGTTGTTGGTTGGAGAAATGACCAAATGTCAATGGTCAAATCAACGTCACAACCCAACATTGATTAAACGTCGTCAAAAAGCATGTTGTTTCAACGTTGTATTTGTGTTGTAGAATACTGGTTGGGAAATGACCAAAGTTCAAAGGTTGACGTCGTCAAAAAGCATTGTGGAGTTAAAAAGTCAGAAGTGTCAGTCAAGTGTCAATCCATGCCCTACATGGTGGAAAACTACATGGACAAAACCATTGAGAACTACAATTCCCAGAATGCCAAGGGAAAATGGCCTTCAAATGACTGATTGAAGGCACCTGGAAAAGGAATGGCGGTCCAGTCAGATTCATTTACCAAACAAGCTGCATGCAAGGAAGAACAGCTAGATCTACTCTACAAGTTTCTCCAAACACACAAATGGTGGGTGAAGATGCTTCTTCATAGTGATGGGTTGATGAGGCGTCATGAAGCGTTTCGACACATTGCAAAACTGTATTGATACTGTGTCGATACTGTGTCACTAAATACTGACATCTGCTGGACATTAAAAATCCCTACAGGCAACCTATGGACCGACTCAACTGACACTGATTTGATGCCCTAGTACAGGGGTCACCAACCTTTTTGAAACCAAAAACTACTTCTTGGGTACTGATTAATGCGAAGGGCTACCAGTTTGATACACACTTAAATAAATAAATATATTGTCATTTGTAAGTTACACGTAAGTGTGATTTAAACAAGAATAGCTAAATAAATAAATTTGTATATATAAAAAAATGGGTATTTCTGTCTGTCATTCCGTCGTACATTTTTTTTTTCCTTTTACGGAAGGGTTTTGTAGAGAATAAATGATGAAAAAAACACTTAATTGAACGGTTTAAAAGAGGAGAAAACACGAAAAAAATAAAAATAAAATTTTGAAACATAGTTTATCTCCAATTTCGACTCTTTAAAATTCAAAATTCAACCAACAAAAAGAAGAGAAAAACTAGCTAATTTGAATCTTTTTGAAAAAATTAAAAAAATAATTTATGGAACATCATTAGTAATTTTTCCTGATTAAGATACATTTTAGAATTTTGATGACATGTTTTGAATTGGTTAAAATCCAATCTGCACTTTGTTAGAATATTTAACAAATTGGACCAAGCTATATTTCTAACAAAGACAAATCAGTATTTCTTCTAGATTTTCCAGAACAACAATTTTAAAAGAAATTCAAAATACTTTGAAATAAGATTTAAATTTGATTCTACAGATTTTCTAGATTTGCCAGAATATTTTTTTTGAATTTTAATCATAGTAAGTTTGAAGAAATATTTCACAAATATTCTTCGTCGAAAAACCAGAAGCTAAAATATTTATTATTCTTTACAATAAAAAAAAAAAAAAAATGTACTTGAACATTGATTTAAATTGTCAGGAAAAAAGAGGAAGAAATTTAAAAGGTAAAAAGGTATATTTGTTTAAAAATCCTAAAATCATTTTTAAGGTTGTATTTTTTCTCTAAAATTGTATTTCTAAAAGTAATAAGAAGCAAAGTAAAAAAATAAATGAATTTATTTAAACAAGTGAAGACCCATCCATCCATCCATTTTCTACCGCTTATTCCAAGTGAAGAACAAGTCTTTAAAATATTTTCTTGGATTTTCAAATTCTATTTGAGTTTTGTCTCTTTTAGAATTAAAAATGTCGAGCAAAGCGAGACCAGCTTGCTAGTAAATAAATAAAATTTAAAAAATAGAGACAGCTCACTGGTAAGTGCTGCTCTTTGAGCTATTTTTAGAACAGGCCAGCGGGCGACTGATCTGGTCCTTACGGGCTACCTGGTGCCTGCGGGCACTGCATTGGTGACCCCTGCCCTAGTATATACAATAATATAAACCAAGTCATTGTATTTTATTTAGGATTATTTCATATCTTCATTTAAATAAAAATATATTTGTATCTTTTTTAGATACAGTCAATAAATAATGTGAACATGTATCATAACATGGAAATCTAAGAGAACATATTGTGGATGATTGTGGACTGGGAATTGTTTTAATTTTATTTTTTTACACATTTTTATTAAAAAAAAAAAAAAAAGTTTTTCCGACGTATTACATTTTAGACGATTTCTCTTAGTTATTATTTCTCCGGCTGTAGAAAAGACCCGCTCACAGGGCACAGAGGAGGCGTCAGTGCGACACAGTTCGCGTATCGGTCACGTGACCAAAACAGCTCATGATCGGTCACGTGACTTTCTAAAAGCGGTACGTGCACCGACACAGGGTTTTGCTCTATGAGCTCGACGCATGCGCCGATGCATCGGTGTTGCCGGACCCATCACTACACTGCGGTACTGCATTTACTTTTGAGCACTGATTGCATGCTGGCTTTGACCAGTTAAAAGCAACTTGTTTAAAGTTTAAAGCACACGTAAAAGTTTGAAGCTTAAGTTAAAATGTTAAATGGTCCAAGTTAAAAGGTTTAAAGTCAAAGCTTATGGATTCATGCAAAGTTAAAGGATCAATTCATGTTTAAAGGGGAACATTATCACCAGACCTATGTAAGCGTCAATATATACCTTGATGTTGCAGAAAAAAGACCATATAAATTTTTTTAACCGATTTCCGAACTCTAAATGGGTGAATTTTGGCGAATTAAACGCCTTTCTAATATTCGCTCTCGGAGCGATGACGTCACAACGTGACGTCGCATCGGGAAGCAATCCGCCATTTTCTCAAACACTGAGTCAAATCAGCTCTGTTATTTTCCGTTTTTTCGACTGTTTTCCGTACCTTGGAGACATCATGCCTCGTCGGTGTGTTGTCGGAGGGTGTAACAACACGAACAGGGACGGATTCAAGTTGCACCAGTGGCCCAAAGATGCGAAAGTGGCAAGAAATTGGACGTTTGTTCCGCACACTTTACCGACGAAAGCTACGCTACGACAGAGATGGCAAGAATGTGTGGATATCCTGCGACACTCAAAGCAGATGCATTTCCAACGATAAAGTCAAAGAAATCTGCCGCCAGACCCCCATTGAATCTGCCGGAGTGTGTGAGCAATTCAGGGACAAAGGGCCTCGGTAGCACGGCAAGCACTGGCGGCAGTTTGTTCCCGCAGACGAGCGAGCTAAACCCCCTATCGACCCTAGCTTCCCTGGCCTGCTGACATCAACTCCAAAACGGGACAGATCAGCTTTCAGGAAAAGAGCGCGGATGAGGGTATGTCTACAGAATATATTAATTGATGAAAATTGGGCTGTCTGCACTCTCAAAGCGCATGTTGTTGCCAAATGTATTTCATATGCTGTAAACCTAGTTCACAGTTGTTAGTTTCCTTTAATGCCAAACAAACACATACCAATCGTTGGTTAGAAGGCGATCGCCGAATTTGTCCTCGCTTTCTCCCGTGTCGCTGGCTGTCGTGTCGTTTTCGTCGGTTTCGCTTGCATACGGTTCAAACCGATATGGCTCAATAGCTTCAGTTTCTTCTTCAATTTGGTTTTCGCTACCTGCCTCCACACTACAACCATCCGTTTCAATACATGCGTAATCTGTTGAATCGCTTAAGCCGCTGAAATCCGAGTCTGAATCCGAGCTAATGTCGCTATAGCTTGCTGTTCTATGCGCCATGTTTGTTTGTGTTGGCTTCACTGTGTGACGTCACAGGAAAATGGACGGGTGTACAGGTATATAACGATGTGTCATGTCTGTATTATCATGTTTTGTTTTAAGTCATGTTTTGTTTAGTTTCTGTCTTTTCACTCCCTTGTCTGGTCACCATAGCAACCATTAGTTTTCACCTGTCACGTCACGCACCTGTTTCACGTTTTGAGTCACGCACCTGCTTTCACTAATCATGTCCATAGTATTTAAGTTCATTCATTTTCTGTTGTTCGGCCTGACGACCTCACCCCATATATGCTTCTGCACACCCTTATGATCCTTGCTGCTCTTTTTTCATGCCGGTTCCATGCCAAGTAAGTTTTTGTTTATCAAGCCACAGTTTATGTTTTGTTTAATTGTTCATAGTTTCCGCCACTGTGCGCGCTTTGGTTTGATCCTTTTTTTGTAGTTCTAGTGTTTCAATAAATCATGTACCTTCATTCTCGTCTCGCCCGTGCCAACTTTCCGTTGCACCCCGGAAAAGCAAACACCCAAGACCAAGTCCTGACACGATGGTTAAAATCAGGCACTTTGAAGCTTTTTTTAGGGATATTGCGTGATGGGTAAAATTTTGAAAAAAACTTCGAAAAATATAATAAGCCACTGGGAACTGATTTTTAATGGTTTTAACAATTCTGAAATTGTGATAATGTTCCCCTTTAACTCTTGCTAAAAGTTAAAACATTATTCAGAGGTCTAAAAGCATTTGTAAAACCTAGTTTGAAAATGTGTAATCAGATTGTTAACATCTGTTTCTGTGGTTTGAAGGTTTACAAGCTGATGATTAATTGAAGATCGACTGAAATGAAACCAACAATGCTTCAAGTTGGAAAATAAAAAGTTGATCAATTGGAAATCGTGAGTTGTCCATGGGTCCTTTTTTGGCGTAGAAGAGTGGAACTTAACAAGCATGTTGTTTCAATGTTGTATTTGTGTTGTAGAATATTGCTTTAGAAAATGACCAAAGGTCAAAACATCCAAACCCAACATTGATTAAACGTCGTCAAAAGCATGTTTCAACATTAACTACATTTCAATGGTCAAATCAACATCAGAACCTGACGTTGAATAACCGTCGTCAAAAAGCATGTTTCAACGTTGTAGAATAATGGTTGGGAAATGACTAAAATTCAATCGTCAAATCAACGTCAGAACCCATCCATCCATCCATCCATCTTCCTCCGCTTATCCGAGGTGGGGTCGCGGGGGCAGCAGCCTAAGCAGGGAAGCCCAGACTTCCCTCTCCCCAGCCACTTCGTCCAGCTCCTCCCGGGGGATCCCGAGGCGTTCCCAGGCCAGCCGGGAGACATAGTCTTCCCAACGTGTCCTGGGTCTTCCCCGCGGCCTCCTACCGGTCGGACATGCCCTAAACACCTCCTTAGGGAGGCGCTCGGGTGGCATCCTGACCAGATGCCCGAACCACCTCATCTGGCTCCTCTCGATGTGGAGGAGCAGCGGCTTTACTTTGAGCTCCCCCCGGATGACAGAGCTTCTCACCCTATCTCTAAGGGAGAGCCCCGCCACCCGGCGGAGGAAACTCATTTCGGCCGCTTGTACCCGTGATCTTGTCCTTTCGGTCATAACCCAAAGCTCATGACCATTGGTGAGGATGAGAACGTAGATCGACCGGTAAATTGAGAGCTTTGCCTTCCGGCTCAGCTCCTTCTTCACCACAACGGATCGATACAGCGTCCGCATTACTGAAGACGCCGCACCGATCCGCCTGTCGATCTCACGATCCACTCTTCCCTCACTCGTGAACAAGACTCCGAGGTACTTGAACTCCTCCACTTGGGGCAAGATCTCCTCCCCAACCCGGAGATGGCACTCCACCCTTTTCCGGGCGAGAACCATGGACTCGGACTTGGAGGTGCTGATTCTCATCCCAGTCGCTTCACACTCGGCTGCGAACCGATCCAGTGAGAGCTGAAGATCCTGGCCAGATGAAGCCATCAGGACCAAATCATCTGCAAAAAGCAGAGACCTAATCCTGCAGCCACCAAACCGGATCCCCTCAACGCCTTGACTGCGCCTAGAAACTCTGTCCATAAAAGTTATGAACAGAATCGGTGACAAAGGGCAGCCTTGGCGGAGTCCAACCCTCACCGGAAACGTGTCCGACTTACTGCCGGCAATGCGGACCAAGCTCTGACACTGATCATACAGGGAGCGGACCGCCACAATCAGACAGTCCGATACCCCATACTCTCTGAGCACTCCCCACAGGACTTCCCGAGGGACACAGTCGAATGCCTTCTCCAAGTCCACAAAGCACATGTAGACTGGTTGGGCAAACTCCCATGCACCCTCAAGGACCCTGCCGAGAGTATAGAGCTGGTCCACAGTTCCACGACCAGGACGAAAACCACACTGTTCCTCCTGAATCCGAGGTTCGACTATCCGGCGTAGCCTCCTCTCCAGTACACCTGAATAGACCTTACCGGGAAGGCTGAGGAGTGTGATCCCACGATAGTTAGAACACACCCTCCGGTTCCCCTTTTTTTTACGTCAGAACCCAACATTGATTAAATGTCGTCAAAAAGCATGTTTCAATGTTGTATTTGTGTAGTAGAATAATGGTTGGAAAATGACCAAAATTCAACGCCACAACCTGACATTGAATAACCGTCGTCAAAAAGCACGTTGTTTCAACGTTGCGTTTGAGTTGCTCCACGTGAGGACCTCATTCAGTTCCCAATGTTGTTTCAATGTCGTTACCGTTTTATTCTTATCAGTGACGGAGCAGGAAGGGGCTAGGAATACATTCTGCCAGCACTCCTCAGGCCATGGTTGAATGTACTTTTTCTCTAGTGTTGCGTTTTGGACCAGTTGTTCCTCCCAGGGAATTCAAGTCACAATTCGCTCCCAAGTTCTTTCCGACACTTAAAGCTGAGTTGAAAAACCACCAGAGACAGAATAGGTATTTTGTTGTATATTCTCAAAGCTTTGCCAATATACATTTTGATTGAGACCAGTCTAACCCTAGAACATTCTATTGCGCCCCCCCAAAAATGGTCTGTCTTCCCAACGCCAAAAACCTCTCTTTCCTTCCCCCTCCCTAGCCATAACACAAGCACAACGTCTCCCTAGCCATAATACATTCCAAAGAACTCAAGGTTAACACACACAGTATACTTGCTGACAGAGCATCAAGAGAAGAAATGGAAACCACGAGCTGTTTTCAAATATGACAAAGAAATGGAAGAAGTACAACTTAAATTCGGATATACAGGTAAAAGCCAGTAAATTAGAATATTTTGAAAAACTTGATTTATTTCAGTAATTGCATTCAAAAGGTGTAACTTGTACATTATATTTATTCATTGCACACAGACTGATGCATTCAAATGTTTATTTCATTTAATTTTGATGATTTGAAGTGGCAACAAATGAAAATCCAAAATTCCGTGTGTCACAAAATTAGAATATTACTTAAGGCTAATACAAAAAAGGGATTTTTAGAAATGTTGGCCAACTGAAAAGTATGAAAATGAAAAATATGAGCATGTACAATACTCAATACTTGGTTGGAGCTCCTTTTGCCTCAATTACTGCGTTAATGCGGCGTGGCATGGAGTCGATGAGTTTCTGGCACTGCTCAGGTGTTATGAGAGCCCAGGTTGCTCTGATAGTGGCCTTCAACTCTTCTGCGTTTTTGGGTCTGGCATTCTGCATCTTCCTTTTCACAATACCCCACAGATTTTCTATGGGGCTAAGGTCAGGGGAGTTGGCGGGCCAATTTAGAACAGAAATACCATGGTCCGTAAACCAGGCACGGGTAGATTTTGCGCTGTGTGCAGGCGCCAAGTCCTGTTGGAACTTGAAATCTCCATCTCCATAGAGCAGGTCAGCAGCAGGAAGCATGAAGTGCTCTAAAACTTGCTGGTAGACGGCTGCGTTGACCCTGGATCTCAGGAAACAGAGTGGACCGACACCAGCAGATGACATGGCACCCCAAACCATCACCCAACCATGCAAATTTTGCATTTCCTTTGGAAATCCAGGTCCCAGAGTCTGGAGGAAGACAGGAGAGGCACAGGATCCACGTTGCCTGAAGTCTAGTGTAAAGTTTCCACCATCAGTGATGGTTTGGGGTGCCATGTCATCTGCTGGTGTCGGTCCACTCTGTTTCCTGAGATCCAGGGTCAACGCAGCCGTCTACCAGCAAGTTTTAGAGCACTTCATGCTTCCTGCTGCTGACCTGCTCTATGGAGATGGAGATTTCAAGTTCCAACAGGACTTGGCGCCTGCACACAGCGCAAAATCTACCCGTGCCTGGTTTACGGACTATGGTATTTCTGTTCTAAATTGGCCCGCCAACTCCCCTGACCTTAGCCCCATAGAAAATCTGTGGGGTATTGTGAAAAGGAAGATGCAGAATGCCAGACCCAAAAACGCAGAAGAGTTGAAGGCCACTATCAGAGCAACCTGGGCTCTCATAACACCTGAGCAGTGCCAGAAACTCATCGACTCCATGCCACGCCGCATTAACGCAGTAATTGAGGCAAAAGGAGCTCCAACCAAGTATTCAGTATTGTACATGCTCATATTTTTCATTTTCATACTTTTCAGTTGGCCAACGTTTCTAAAAATCCCTTTTTTGTATTAGCCTTAAGTAATATTCTAATTTTGTGACACACGGAATTTTGGATTTTCATTTGTTGCCACTTCAAATCATCAAAATTAAATGAAATAAACATTTGAATGCATCAGTCTGTGTGCAATGAATAAATATAATGTACAAGTTACACCTTTTGAATGCAATTACTGAAATAAATCAAGTTTTTCAAAATATTCTAATTTACTGGCTTTTACCTGGTATGTAAATATCTGCCTCCGACACTAGCCAGCAGGAATTGGTTATTTTCTGCTCCCAAGACCAAGACCCATGGTCAGTGAAAGAATTAGTCCCTTTTGTACGCCATCATGAGTGTTTGATTGTCAGCGAGTCTGTCGCGCTCGTCACCGCTGCTCTTTGTGTGACTCGTACAAACATGAAAACATCCTTCTCTTGTAGCCTGTGTGCTACCACTCAATTATACCAGCGTTAGCAACACCATCCTGTGCAGGAAATTAGTTTTTAAAACCACGACGGAACCGCCCGAGCACGACCGCGCTGGTCGCCAAAGAGATGTGTGACCTCCCTACTGGGACCTGACTCCAAAAGTCCGCATGCATTTCCTGCAGGAAGTTCATCTCTGAACAGTATGCACTTTATACGTTCTAGTGTGTATTGTGTGAGCACAGACAGTCTTTGTACCAAGAGTTTGACGTTTCATTGGTTGCTAAAACGAAGACATGTTCCCCCCCCCTTGTCCCCAAGACTCCCAGTAATTGTCTTTATACATTTTTCTCAGGCGAAATGCAAATGTATGCTCCTTGTCAGGTCTTTGTACTTTTATCCAGGAGCTTTGTTGACAGAGCGCTCCCAAACCCTGACAACTTTATTAATAACACGCCTCAGATTTTATATTTGTACACAAGCAATGTGTGCAAGGTGCACAGCGAGTGTCAATCAAAACACGGCAGTGTTTCCTCTCTAGGCTTTTGCCTTAGGGCAGGGGTGTCAAAGCTACGGCCCGATCAGGCCCGCCAACAGCTTTCCTCCGGCCCACCAGATGACTTTGCGAAGTATAAAAATGTCAGGTTCAAACACAGATGACATCTATTAAACAGACAAGAAGCAAGGAATCATGCAGAGACAGAGTTCAATTTAGCTCAATGAGGAGAGACTGTTGGAATAATTGTTTGTAAGTTATCACAAAAGAAACGTTGTATTATGAATGCTGTCTTTCGAGGCCTGACAAGAGGAAGAAGGCTCGTGAAACGCCACTGTGATTTCAACACGGACAGATGGCAGGATCTGCTCAACTTCCAGAGGAACTCTCTTTGAAGTGTTAAACGAACTCTCTCTGAAGTATTTCACAAACTCTCTTCCAACTATTTGGTAACCGAGGTCAACGCTATTTACGACCCGCTGCCCTCTTGAAGTTGCCGTGGTCAGGAGACGGGAGGGGTTATCCATTGTCCTCCAACACCTGCCCCAGCTGGATCCAGGAAGAGCCCAGCCCGAGACATCCTCTTCTTGGACTTCAATGAGACCGAAAACAATGACTGTTTTACATACTTCCCATTCCTGCTGTGACATGTGTGAACATTGAACATCTGAATAAATGAGGAGACGAAAACCTTCTTCGTCAGAGCGTGGTGCAGGACTGTACAGAGAGTGCAGTGGCCATGTCTCTCCTCAATATTGAGTCCAAATTGAATTCTGTCTCTGTTTGATTCCTTGCCTTTTGTCTTGTTTAATAGATGTCCTCAGTGTTTGAACGTGACAGAGACGTTTGGGGCTGTACTCTAGTTACAATCGCCCACCACGCTCTAAGGTACAGTCCCATGTGCTCCTCTATTTATTTGGGAGGTCCCTGGTTACATCGCTGAGGCTGCTGCTGAAGGAAGGGGGGTAATTTCAGCAGCCCCAGTTAGACTCCATATATGATTATTCAGAAATGCAAATGTGCCGACACTCGTGATATCGCCCTGTCTCTGCTTTGTCTGTGTCACGGTACTCGATGTTCTGGACACAAACACTGATAAGAGATGACTGCAATCCAAGATTGAAGGTTGTTCCTTTTACACAGATAGAAAATGAAAACTTCAGCACAATTGATAACTATAGCAACGGCCTTTAAGCAAAAGAGTTATGTGAAAACTTACAAATAATTATTCTAACAAAATAGAAATATTTTTTGAATTAAATAAATTGCTGTTTCTAAATGTGTCCACTGGATGATCGCCAGAGCAACTCTGTGACGCCTACCACACGCATGACTTCAGAGGGGGCGGAGCTATGTTATCCATCCATCCATCTTCAACCGCTTATCCGGAATCGAGTGACGGGGACAACAGCTCCAGCAGAGACCCCCAGGCTCCCCTCTCCAGAGCAACATTAGCAACTTCCTCCTGGGGAATCCCGAAGCGTTCCCAGGCCAGAGAGGAGATGTAATCACCCCATCTGGTCCTTGGCCTGCCACGGGGTCTCCTCCCAGTGGTATGTGCAACGAGGACCTCCCTAGGGAGACCCTAGTGAGATGCCCCAACCACCTAAGCTGGCTCCTTTCCAAGCGAAGGAGCAGCGGCTCTACTCCGAGTCTCTCTCGGGGGACTGAACTTCTCACCCTATCTCTAAGGGAGATGCCAGCCACCCTTCTGAGGAAACTCCGCCATCTTATTCTTTGGGTCATGACCTACACTTCATGACCATAGGTGAGAGTAGGAATGTAGATAGCTCGGTGGATCGAGAGCTTTGCCTTCTGGCTCAGCTCTATCCATTGGGGGCTATGTCAGGATAGAGGAAATCATGATCATAATTAAAGATAAAAGTAAGTTTTAATTTCCATCCATCCATCCATCTTCTTCCGCTTATCCGAGGTCGGGTCGCGGGGGCAGCAGACTAAGCAGGGAAGCCCAGACTTCCCTCTCCCCAGCCACTTCGTCCAGCTCCTCCCGGGGGATCCCGAGGCGTTCCCAGGCCAGCCGGGAGACATAGTCTTCCCAACGTGTCCTGGGTCTTCCTCGTGGCCTCCTACCGGTCGGACATGCCCTAAACACCTCCTTAGGGAGGCGCTCGGGTGGCATCCTGACCAGATGCCCGAACCACCTCATCTGGCTCCTCTCGATGTGGAGGAGCAGCGGCTTTACTTTGAGCTCCCCCCGGATGACAGAGCTTCTCACCCTATCTCTAAGGGAGAGCCCCGCCACCCGGCGGAGGAAACTCATTTCGGCCGCTTGTACCCGTGATCTTGTTCTTTCGGTCATAACCCAAAGCTCATGACCATAGGTGAGGATGGGAACGTAGATCGACCGGTAAATTGAGAGCTTTGCCTTCCGGCTCAGCTCCTTCTTCACCACAACGGATCGATACAGCGTCCGCATTACTGAAGACGCCGCACCGATCCGCCTGTCGATCTCACGATCCACTCTTCCCTCACTCGTGAACAAGACTCCGAGGAACTTGAACTCCTCCACTTGGGGCAAGATCTCCTCCCCAACCCGGAGATGGCACTCCACCCTTTTCCGGGCGAGAACCATGGACTCGGACTTGGAGGTGCTGATTCTCATCCCAGTCGCTTCACACTCAAGTTTTAATTTACTTTCCCTAAATATGCAAAAGTATTCATATTCTCTTCATGTCCTTCCAGTGCGGTTGATTTTAGTTTTAGTTTGTATCCAATCAGAATTCAGCTAGCTTATGTTGCCATGCTGTACCAAATCTGCCTTCAGAATCAACAATGTGTTTGCACTGTAAGTGAACGGGCACATACAGTTGATAGATAATTGCCATAGCCAATCCGATCACGAGTTGTTGTCAGTAAGACCTTCTGGCTGGCCTCACCTTGAACGTGACATTTACACCTCCTGTGATTGGATACTCACTTGGGAGTCCCAAGTGAGTATCCAATCACAAGTTGCGAAAACCGTAAGTGGCACCGGAGCCATAGAAAGCCACAGAAAACTCACCGGTACTCGCAAAGAAGGAGAACAAAACGTTGATTAGGTGGCAGATACAGTATATATTTGCAAGACCATTTTCAAGAAGGATACTTAAGAGAAACTACATCTTGTAAGACAAAGTCGGCTCTCCTATTTCTGGGGCTGAGGTTGCCGAGGTAGTTTAAAAGCTCCTCGGGGGCAAGTATGAGATAAGCCCAGAGTTCCTTAAGGCTACGGATGCTGTGGGGCTGTCTTGGTTGACAAGACTCTGCAACATCGCGTGGACATCGGGGGCGGTACCTTTGGGTTGGCAGACCGGGGTGGTGGTTCCTCTCTTTAAGAAGGGGAACCGGAGGGTGTGTTCCAACTATCGTGGGATCACACTCCTCAGCCTTCCCGGTAAGGTCTATTCAGGTGTACTGGAGAGGAGGCTACGCCAGATAGACAAACGTCGGATTCAGGAGGAACAGTGTGGTTTTCATCCTGGTTGTGGAACTGTGGACCAGCTCTATACTCTGGGCAGGGTCCTTGAGGGTGCATGGGAGTTTGCCCAACCAGTCTACATGTGCTTTGTGGACTTGGAGAAGGCATTCGACCGTGTCCCCCGGGAAGTCCTGTGGGGAGTGCTCAGAGAGTATGGGGTATCGGACTGTCTGATTGTGGCGGTCCGCTCTCTGTATGATCAGTGTCAGAGCTTGGTCCGTATTGCCAGCAGTAATAATAATAATAATAACTGAAATTTATATAGCGCTTTTCTAAGTACCCAAAGTTGCTTTACATCTAGAACCCATCAATCATTCACACCTGGTGGTGGTAAGCTACTTTCATAGCCACAGCTGCCCTGGGGTAGACTGACAGAAGCGTGGCTGCAATTTGCGCCAACGGCCCCTCCGACCACCACCTATCATTCATCATTCAATTCACCGGTGTGAGTGGCACCGGGGGCAAAGGGTGAAGTGTCCTGCCCAAGGACACAACGGCAGCGATTTTTTTGGATGGTAAGAGGCGGGGAGCGAACCTGCAGCCCTCAGGTTTCTGGCACGGTTGCTCTACCCACTACGCCATGCCGCCCAGTAAGTTTTATGGACAGAATTTCTAGGCACAGTCAGGGCTTTGAAGGGATCCGGTTTGGTGGCTGCAGGATTAGGTCTCTGCTTTTTGCAGATGATGTGGTCCTGATGGCTTCATCTGGCCAAGATCTTCAACTCTCACTGGAACAGTTCACAGCCGAGTGTGAAGCGACTGGTATGAGAATCAGCACTTCCGAGTCAGTCTATGGTTCTCGCCCGGGAAAAGGTGGAGTGCCAACTCCAAGTTGGGGATGGATCTTGCCCCATGTGGAGGAGTTCAAGTACCTCGGAGTCTTGTTCACGAGTGAGGGAAGAGTGGATGGTGAGATCGACAGGCGGATCGGTGCGGCGTCTTCAGTAATGCGGACGCTGTATCGATCTGTTGTGGTGAAGAAGGAGCTGAGCCGGAAGGCAAAGCTCTCAATTTACCGGTCGAACTACGTTCCCATCCTCACCTATGGTCATGAGCTTTGGGTTATGACTGACAGGACAAGATCACGGGTACAAGCGGCCGTAATGAGTTTCCTCCGTCAGGTGGCGGTTCTCTCCCTTAAAGATAGGGTGAGAAGATCTGTCATGTGGGAGGAGCTCAAAGTAAACCTGCTGCTCCTCCACATGGAGAGGAGCCAGATGAGGTGGTTCGGGCATCTGGTCAGGATGCCACATGAACGCCTCTCTAGGGAGGTGTTTAGGGCATGTCTGACCGCCAGGAGGCCACGGGGAAGACCCAGGACACGTTGGGAAGACTATGTCTCCCGGCTGGCCTGGGAACGCCTCGGGGTCCCCCCAGGAAGAGCTGGACGAAGTGGCTGGGTAGAGGGAAGTCTGGGCTTCTCTACTTAGGCTGCTGCCTCCGCGACCCGACCTCGGATAAGCGGAAGAAAATGGATGGATGGCTACTAGGAACGCTGATGGTGCACACTTGCCTGTGATTGGCGATCAGGACACTCACCTGTCGCTGATCACTAATCAGAGGCCTTTATATTCAAGCGTCACACTGGATCATTGTACATGTCACATGTTGATGCTGCTTGCACTGATCACTAATCAAAGGGTCACGTGTGTTGATGCTGCTCGCTCGGCTCACGTCTTGCCTTGGTGAGGACCTGAGGTTTTAGTTTCATGTGCACCACATCTTCATCCATCCATCCATCCATTTTCAACTGCTTGTCCCTTTTGGGGTTGCGGGAGGGTGCTTGGGCCTATGTCAGCTGCATTCGGGCGGAAGGCGGTGTACACCCTTAATAATATTAATACTACCGTATTTTCCGCACCATAAGGCGCCCTGGGTTATAAGCCGCGCCTTCAATGAACGGCATATTTCAAAACTTTGTCCACCTATAAGCCGCCCCGTGTTGTAAGCCACATCTAACTGCGCTAAAGGAATGTCAAAAAAACAGTCAGATAGGTCAGTCAAACTTTAATAATATATTAAAAACCAGCGTTCTAACAACTCTGTTCACTCCCAAAATGTACGCAAATGTGCAATCACAAACATACGTATATCAACATGGACAGAGCTGCGTGAAAAAAGCCACCCGGCCTCTTCGCGTAAACTTAAACTTACCTTAACCACTCGCTCATCTTTTCTTCATCCATCCCTTCGAGTTAGCTTTTATGATGACGCCGGCTGGAAAGGTCTCTTTTGGCAAGGTCTTCCTTTTGAATATCACCATGGGTGGAAGTTTCTGGCCATTAGCATGGCAAGCTAGAACCACAGTGAAGGATGACTTCTCATTCCCTGTGGTGCGAATATTCACCGTACGTGCTCCCGTTGTATCCACGGTGCGGTTCACAGGAATATCAGTTGTTGTGAAATAGTAATCTGTGTGCGGATGGAGAGATTGCGTCTTTTCATGAACCGGATCCTTGTCGCTTAGTAGGAGCCATTTTGTGGTCTTTACAGATGTAAACACACAAAGGAAATGAAACGTACGGTGATATCCGCGCGCTTTTTCTTCTTCTACGCGGGCGGGTGGTTGCTTACAGTAGAAGAAGAAGCGCTTCCTGTTCTATGGGGGCGGGTGCTTACCTTGGCGGTTGCTTGCGTAGAAGAAGAAGCGCTTCCTGCTCTACCGGGAAAAAAGATGGCGGCTGTTTACCGAAGTTGCGAGACCGAAACTTTATGAAAATGAATCTTAATATTTATCCATATATAAAGCGCACCGGGTTATAAGGCGCACTGTCAGCTTTTGAGAAAATTTGTGGTTTTTGGTGCGCCTTATAGTGCGGAAAATACGGTATTATATAATTCCTCCTGGGAGGTAAGTCTCCCCCTCACTTTAAAAACTCCTGTTTCTACGTGTCTTTGAATGCACCACAGTTATGGACAATGAGACTTGTACACAAATGTTCTCCTACACTTCACAAAAATACTTTTCAACTTTCCATCACCTCATCCTTGTTCCAAAATGCTGGTGATGTGTGTGTGTGTGTGTGTGTGTGTGTGTGTGTGTGTGTGTGTGTGAGGTTTTAAAGGTGAGCTTTGTTGACGTCAGTGTTGAGGTAGCGCCACTCACCGCTATCTCGGTGGAACGAGCCAGTTTGCATTTTTCAATTTTATATCGGTGGCTTGCATATTTGAATGACATTAAATAAAAACAAAAGCCCGTGGTTTCCCGGCTCACGTACCCCACCACTTTAAACCTCTGCTTAAGAAGCTCACCTGGCATTTCTACGAGCGCCGATTTCCCCCCCAAAGTACTTTAAAATACCGTATTTTCCGCACTATTAGCCGCACCTAAAAACCACAAATTTACTCAAAAGCTGACAGTGCGGCTTATAACCCGGTGCGCTTTATATATGGATTAATATTAAGATTCATTTTCATAAAGTTTAGGTCTCGCAACTACGGTAAACAGCCGCCATCTTTTTTCCCCGTAGAAGAGGAAGTGCTTCTTCTTCTACGCCAAGCAACCGCCAAGTTAAGCACCCGCCCCATAGAAGAGGAAGCGCTTCTTCTTCTACTGTAAGCAACCCCCCGCCCCCGTAGAAGAAGAAAAAGCGCGCGGATATTACGTTTCATTTCCTTTGTGTGTTTACATCTGTAAAGACCACAAAATGGCTCCTACTAAGCGACAGGTTTCCGGTTCATGAAAAGACGCAATCTCTCCATCCGCACACGGACTACTATTTCACAGCAACTGCCTAAAGACTTTCAAGAAAAGCTGGCTACTTTCCGTGCATATTGTAAAAACAAGATAGCTGAAAAAAAGATCCGGCCAGAGAACATTATCAACATGGACGAGGTTCCACTGACTTGTGATATTCCTGTGAACCGCACTGTGGATACAACGGGAGCACGTACGGTGAATATTCGCACCACAGGGAATGAGAAGTCATCCTTCACTGTGGTTCTAGCTTGCCATGCTAATGGCCAGAAACTTCCACCCATGGTGACATTCAAAAGGAAGACCTTGCCAAAAGAGACCTTTCCAGCCGGCGTCATCATAAAAGCTAACTCGAAGGGATGGATGGATGAAGAAAAGATGAGCGAGTGGTTAAGGTAAGTTTACTCGAAGAGGCCGGGTGGCTTTTTTTCACGCAGCTCCGTCCATGTTGATATACGACTCCATGCGCGCCCACATCACGCTGGTTTTTAATATATTATTAAAGTTTGACTGACCTGACTGTTTTTTTGACATTCCCTTTAGCGCAGTTAGATGCGGCTTATAACACGGGGGCGGCTTATAGGTGGACAACGTTTTGAAACATGCCGTTCATTGAAGGCGCGGCTTATAACCCAGGGCGGCTTATACGGTAACCTTCCTGCGCTTATCCGGCACATCGCCTGCAGTCTCTGCATCCTGGGGTCACGCTGATCCTTCCGAACGTGGTGTTGGAGCCACCTGTCACCAGGATCATATCAAACTGCCACCAGAACGTGTTCATCTTCTTCAGCCTGCACGCACCTGAGTCCACCTGCCCCAGACCGACCTCCTTTCCCCGCCCCCTCAGTCCTGACGCGTGTGTCATCCCCCGCCCCCCCCCCCCCCCCCCCCCCCCCCCCCCGTGGCGTGTTGTCTCTGAGTACTGCGGCGCCAACAGTCCTGGCAATAAATCACGGCATTAAACCCCCCCACCACCACACGCATCGCGCACGCCTCTGATTGGCCGACGACATCCTCCTTGCCCGGCCCCTGTAATTGAAAGCCCCGCCCCCTCCACGCCGCATCCCCACGCTGATTGGCGGAGGCTCCTTGGCGGAGTTGTCACTCACCGCCGGGCTCCTTGTGCGCGCTCGGCGTGCTGTGCTGCGGGTTGAGAGGCGACGTAGCGCGCTGCATACCAACACACACACACACACACACGCACACACACACACGCACACACACACTCCCACGGAGGAAGCAGCACCCACTAAAACACGTCCATGTCAAGTTTTGACGCTTTTTCCTTTTTTTTTTCCTCCCCAAGAACCTCCACCGGAGTGAGCACCAAACTGGGACCGCGGACTTGTTGTTTTTATCTTCGCTGACGTTTTGCCAGCGACACAAACAACGCGTGGACTCCCCCTGCGTGGGAACAGGCGACAAGTGGACCGGGCTGAGGTTCGGCTGCGTTCACGTGTAAGAAAAAAAGATCCATTTTGGGAATAATTACAAGAAGAAGAACTCCATCCTCCTTCACCATGGGCTGTCCCCTCTTGTGGAACACCTTGGCCGGCTTGGTCCTGGTCCTGGCGTGCAAAGGTAAGTTGGCGTGGATGACGCGCGTGCACTTTGTATTCGGCGTGGAGGTGAATACTAATAATAGCGCTCTTGTACCTTTTTTTTTTTTTTTTTTTTTTGCACCTGTGAGTCTGCTCCGCGCATACTGGGCGACGCTGCGCGCGCACATTCATCAAGCAAAGAGTGCAACGGGTGCTGCATGTTAAGATGTTCACTCGGAGCAGAAATAACAGACTGGAGGGTCCTCGGGTGGGCTTTGTACGTGACACGAATGACCGGCCATACGGCGCGCACTGCGTGGCGGGAAGGGGAGGGTGTGCCTGTGTGTGTGTGCGTGCGTGTGTGTGCGCGCGCGTGTGTGTGTGTGTGTGTGTTCTTGTATTTCTACCCTTCTTGAGACATCAAGAAGGAAAAGTATCTTCCATATGAGGAGGTGTGAACAAGTGATGACATAAATCATGGTCCCAATAACATTGCATCTAATAGAGAATGTCTCATTTGCACCCCCTGGTGGTGACATCTATCAACATGAGTGGTGGTCCCAAAAAGGTAGGGATATTTCAAATTGACTGTGTGTCGCTTTTAAAAGTGCTCCCCCTCTGGTCAACATATGAAATAACAAGTGTGTGTAAGAAATTGAAATAAAGTTAAAAGTTAAAGTACCAATGATTGTCAGACACACACTAGGTGTGGCGAAATTATTCTCTGCATTTGACCCATCACCCTTGATCACCCCCTGGGAGGTGAGGGGAGCAGTGGGCAGCAGCGGTGGCTGCGCCCAGGAATCATTTTGGTGATTTAACCCCCAATTCCAACCCTTGATGCTGAGTGCCAAGCAGGGAGGTAATGGGTCCCATTTTTATAGTCTTTGGTATGACTCGGCCGGGAATTGAACTCCCAACCTACCGATCTCAGGACGGACACTCTAACCACTAGGCCAAAATTGATTAAAAACATAAAATAAATATGTCAATAGAAATATACTGTAATAACGAAGTAAATCATGAAGATTAAAAACCAATCACAAACAAAAAAATTCCAAAAAATGAACTAAAAGCAGTCTTTTCTCACAATGTGAGTATAAAATTGGGAACAATTTCTCATATTGTTTCTGTAATATTGCAATATTTTCTTTTAAAATGATTACTTTTCAATGTAAAATTATTACTTTTTAATGCAAAACAGTGACATTTGTCATATAAATTTCTGACATTTATCACAATATTGCCCTTTTTTTTTGTTGTTCTTGTAAAATAGTGACATTTCTTGGGTAACATTATGACTTTTGTCATCCTATTGCCAAAAATTGTAACGTTTTCTTATAAAATTGTGACATTTGTCGAGTAAAATTCCGACTCTTTTCATAAAATTGCCAACATTTTAAGGTTTTTCTTGTAAAATTGCGACTGTTATTGAGTAAAATTCCAACTTTTATCATAATATTGCACAAATGTTCAGTTTTTCCTACTAAAATTTTGACTTGCGTTGAGTAAAATGACGACTTTCATTATAATACTGCCAAAATTCTACGTTTTCTCGTGAAATTTTGACCTTTTTCTTGTGAAATTCCAACTCATTTTTCACAACAAGCTTTCTTTATATGTGCATAGTATGTATATATTATTAATGTTGTAAATACACTTCTTTATATATCTAGAAAGGCTGGTCCTAAAGAGGGAGGCTTTTTTCTCACGTCTCAAGAAGGTAACAAATACAAGATTGTGTGTGTGTGTGTGCGTGTATGTGTGTGTGTGTGTGTGTGTGTGTGTTCTTGTATTTCTACCCTTCTTGAGACATCAAGAAGGACAAGTATCTTCCATATGAGGAGGTGTGAACAAGTGATGACATAATATCATGGTCCCAATAACATTGCATCTAATAGAGAATGTCTCATTTGCACCCCCTGGTGGTGACATCTATCAACATGAGTGGTGGTCCCAAAAAGGAGGGATATTTCAAATTGACTGTGTGATGAGGTGGCGACTTGTCCAGGGTGTACCCCGCCTTCCGCCCGATTGTAGCTGAGATAGGCTCCAGCGCGCCCCCCGCGACCCCAAAGGGAATAAGCGGTAGAAAATGGATGGATGGATGGATGTGTGTCGCTTTTAAAAGTGCTCCCCCTCTGGTCAACATATGAAATAACAAGTGTGTGTGTGTAAGAAATTGAAAATGTGCCCCCTTTGGCCAAAATTGATTAAAAACATAAAATAAATATGTCAATAGAAATATACTGTAATAACGAAGTAAATCATGAAGATTAAAAACCAAATCACAAACAAAAAAATTCCAAAAAATGAACTAAAAGCAGTCTTTTCTCACAATGTGTCGACTTTTTCGTATAAAATTGGGAACAATTTCTCATATTGTTTCTGTAATATTGCAATATTTTCTTTTAAAATGATTACTTTTCAATGTAAAATTATTACTTTTTGTCATATACATTTCTGACTTTTATCACAATATTGCCCTTTTTTTTTTGTTGTTCTTGTAAAATAGTGACATTTTTTTTAGGTAAAATTCCGATTATTATTATAATATTGCCAACATTTTTAAGTTTTTGTGTAAAATTCTGACTTTTATCACAATATTGCCCATTTATTTTGTTGTTCTTGTAAAATAGTGACATTTCTTGGGTAAAATGATGACTTTTGTCATCCTTTTGCCAAGTAAAATTCCGATTATTATTATAATATTGCCAAAAATTGTAACGTTTTCTTATAAAATTGTGACATTTGTCGAGTAAAATTCCGACTCTTTTCATAAAATTGCCAACATTTTAAGGTTTTTCTTTTAAAATTGCGACTGTTATTGAGTAAAATTCCAATTTTTATCATACTATTGCACAAATGTTCAGTTTTTCCTACTAAAATTTTGACTTGCGTTGAGTAAAATGACGACTTTCATTATAATACTGCCAAAATTCTACGTTTTCTCGTGAAATTTTGACCTTTTTCTTGTGAAATTCCAACTCATTTTTCACAACAAGCTTTCTTTATATGTGCATGGTATGTATATATTATTAATGTTGTAAATACACTTCTTTATATATCTAGAAAGGCTGGTCCTAAAGAGGGAGGCTTTTTTCTCACGCCTCAAGAAGGTAACAAATACAAGATTGTGTGTGTGTGTGTGCGTGTATGTGTGTGTGTGTGTGTGTGTGTTCTTGTATTTCTACCCTTCTCGAGACGTCAAGAAGGAAAAGTATCTTCCATATGAGGAGGTGTGAACAAGTGATGACATAAATCATGGTCCCAATAACATTGCATCTAATAGAGAATGTCTCATTTGCACCCCCTGGTGGTGACATCTATCAACATGAGTGGTGGTCCCAAAAAGGAGGGATATTTCAAATTGACTGTGTGATGAGGTGGCGACTTGTCCAGGGTGTACCCCGCCTTCCGCCCGATTGTAGCTGAGATAGGCTCCAGCGCCCCCCCGCGACCCCAAAGGGAATAAGCGGTAGAAAATGGATGGATGGATGGATGTGTGTCGCTTTTAAAAGTGCTCCCCCTCTGGTCAACATATGAAATAACAAGTGTGTGTGTAAGAAATTGAAAATGTGCCCCCTTTGGCCAAAATTGATTAAAAACATGAAATAAATATGTCAATAGAAATATACTGTAATAACGAAGTAAATCATGAAGATTAAAAACCAATCACAAACAAAAAATTCCAAAAAATGAACTAAAAGCAGTCTTTTCTCACAATGTGTCGACTTTTTCGTATAGAATTGGGAACAATTTCTCATATTGTTTCTGTAATATTGCAATATTTTCTTTTAAAATGATTACTTTTCAATGTAAAATTATTACTTTTTGTCATATAAATTTCTGACTTTTATCACAATATTGCCCTTTTTTTTTGTTGTTCTTGTAAAATAGTGACATTTTTTTTAGGTAAAATTCCGATTATTATTATAATATTGCCAACATTTTTAAGTTTTTTTTGTAAAATTCTGACTTTTATCACAATATTGCCCATTTATTTTGTTGTTCTTGTAAAATAGTGACATTTCTTGGGTAAAATTATGACTTTTGTCATCATTTTGCCAAGTAAAATTCCGATTATTATTATTATAATATTGCCAAAAATTGTAACGTTTTCGTATAAAATTGTGACATTTGTCGAGTAAAATTCCGACTCTTTTCATAAAATTGCCAACATTTTAAGGTTTTTCTTGTAAAATTGCGACTGTTATTGAGTAAAATTCCAACTTTTATCATAATATTGCACAAATGTTCAGTTTTTCCTACTAAAATTTTGACTTGCGTTGAGTAAAATGACGACTTTCATTATAATACTGCCAAAATTCTACGTTTTCTCGTGAAATTTTGACCTTTTTCTTGTGAAATTCCAACTCATTTTTCACAAAAAGCTTTCTTTATATGTGCATGGTATGTATATATTATTAATGTTGTAAATACACTTCTTTATATATCTAGAAAGGCTGGTCCTAAAGAGGGAGGCTTTTTTCTCACGTCTCAAGAAGGTAACAAATACAAGATTGTGTGTGTGTGTGCGTGTGTGTGTGTGTGTGTGTGTGTGTGTGTGTGTGTGTTCTTGTATTTCTACCCTTCTTGAGACGTCAAGAAGGAAAAGTATCTTCCATATGAGGAGGTGTGAACAAGTGATGACATAAATCATGGTCCCAATAACATTGCATCTAATAGAGAATGTCTCATTTGCACCCCCTGGTGGTGACATCTATCAACATGAGGGTGGTCCCAAAAAGGAGGGATATTTCAAATTGACTGTGTGATGAGGTGGCGACTTGTCCAGGGTGTACCCCGCCTTCCGCCCGATTGTAGCTGAGATAGGCTCCAGCGCACCCCGCGACCCCAAAGGGAATAAGCGGTAGAAAATGGATGGATGGATGGATGTGTGTCGCTTTTAAAAGTGCTCCCCCTCTGGTCAACATATGAAATAACAAGTGTGTGTGTAAGAAATTGAAAATGTGCCCCCTTTGGCCAAAATTGATTAAAAACATAAAATAAATATGTCAATAGAAATATACTGTAATAACGAAGTAAATCATGAAGATTGAAAAACCAATCACAAACAAAAAAATTCCAAAAAATGAACTAAAAGCAGTCTTTTCTCACAATGTGTCGACTTTTTCGTATAAAATTGGGAACAATTTCTCATATTGTTTCTGTAATATTGCAATATTTTCTTTTAAAATGATTACTTTTCAATGTAAAATTATTACTTTTTAATGCAAAACAGTGACATTTGTCATATAAATTTCTGACTTTTATCACAATATTGCCCTTTTTTTTTTTGTTGTTCTTGTAAAATAGTGACATTTTTTTTAGGTAAAATTCCGATTATTATTATAATATTGCCAACATTTTTAAGTTTTTTTTGTAAAATTCTGACTTTTATCACAATATTGCCCATTTATTTTGTTGTTCTTGTAAAATAGTGACATTTCTTGGGTAACATTATGACTTTTGTCATCCTTTTGCCAAGTAAAATTCCGATTATTATTATAATATTGCCAAAAATTGTAACGTTTTCTTATAAAATTGTGACATTTGTCGAGTAAAATTCCGACTCTTTTCATAAAATTGCCAACATTTTAAGGTTTTTCTTGTAAAATTGCGACTGTTATTGAGTAAAATTCCAACTTTTATCATAATATTGCACAAATGTTCAGTTTTTCCTACTAAAATTTTGACTTGCGTTGAGTAAAATGACGACTTTCATTATAATACTGCCAAAATTCTACGTTTTCTCGTGAAATTTTGACCTTTTTCTTGTGAAATTCCAACTCATTTTTCACAACAAGCTTTCTTTATATGTGCATGGTATGTATATATTATTAATGTTGTAAATACACATCTTTATATATCTAGAAAGGCTGGTCCTAAAGAGGGAGGCTTTTTTCTCACGTCTCAAGAAGGTAACAAATACAAGATTGTGTGTGTGTGTGTGTGTGTGTGTGTGTGTGTGTGTGTGTGTGTGTGTCAAGTGTAGTTGCGTGCAGGATGCAGAGTTGTCTCCCAAAAAAAAAAAAAAAAGCCACACGTCAATAACAAGAAGAAGAAGGTCGCCAGGGACAAAGGGTGACCATGGTGACGGGGAGGCAGCAGGGGTCAAAGGTGCAGCATCATGGGTCGGGGTTGCTCTACCTGCAGAGGACATTTTAGTTCAATTGCATCCACTCCATTGCAGCATTTTCACGTCATGCCCAAAGTCAGGGATGCCCAAAGTGGGGCCAGCGGGCCCGATTTGCCCCGTCGTGTTAGTGTCCAATTATTATTATAATTATTATAGTGTGAATGTTCCAATTATTATTATTTTGGTGTGAATGCTCCATTTATTATTATTATTGTGCGAATGTTCCATTTATTATTATTATTATTGTGCGAATGTTCCAATTATTATTATTATTGTGTGAATGCTCCATTTATTATTATTATTGTGCGAATGTTCCAATTATTATTATTATTGTGTGAATGCTCCATTTATTATTATTATTGGGCGAATGTTCCAATTATTATTATTATTGTGTGAATGCTCCATTTATTATTATTATTGTGCGAATGTTCCAATTATTATTATTATTGTGTGAATGCTCCAATTACTATTTTTATTGTGTGAATGCTCCAATTATTATTATTATTGTGTGGATGCTCCAATTACTATTATTATTGTGTGAATGCTCCCAATTATTATTATTATTGTGTGAATGCTCCATTTATTATTATTATTGTGCGAATGTTCCAATTATTATTATTATTGTGTGAATGCTCCATTTATTATTATTATTGTGTGAATGTTCCATTTATTATTATTATTATTGTGTGAATGCTCCAATTACTATTTTTATTGTGTGAATGCTCCAATTACTATTATTATTGTGTGAATGCTCCCAATTATTATTATTATTGTGTGAATGCTCCATTTATTATTATTATTGTGCGAATGTTCCAATTATTATTATTATTGTGTGAATGCTCCATTTATTATTATTATTGTGCGAATGTTCCAATTATTATTATTATTATTGTGTGA
The DNA here is from genome assembly GCF_033978685.3 of Nerophis lumbriciformis. Classification (NCBI taxonomy): domain Eukaryota; kingdom Metazoa; phylum Chordata; class Actinopteri; order Syngnathiformes; family Syngnathidae; genus Nerophis; species Nerophis lumbriciformis. The sequence goes on along the minus strand of NC_084551.2, from coordinate 63,456,896 downwards.
ATGCTCCATTTATTATTATTATTGTGGGAATGTTCCAATTATTATTATTATTGTGTGAATGCTCCATTTATTATTATTATTGTGTGAATGCTCCAGTAATTATTATTATTGTGTGAATGCTCCAATTATTATTATTATTGTGTGAATGCTCCAATTACTATTATTATTGTGTTAATGCTCCAAATTATTATTTTTATTGTTTGAATGCTCCAATTATTATTATTATTGTGTGAATGCTCCAATTATTATTATTATTATTGTGTGAATGCTGCAAATTATTATTTTTATTGTGTGAATGCTCCAATTATTATTATTATTATTGTGTGGATGCTCCAATTACTATTATTATTGTGTGAATGCTCCAAATTATTATTTTTATTGTGTGAATGCTCCAATTATTATTATTATTATTGTGTGGATGCTCCAATTACTATTATTATTGTGTGAATGCTCCAAATTCTTATTCTTATTGTGTGAATGCTCCAATTATTATTATTATTGTGTGAATGCTCCAATTACTATTATTATTGTGTGAATGCTCCAGTAATTATTATTATTGTGTGAATGCTCCAATTATTATTATTATTGTGTGAATGCTCCAATTACTATTATTATTGTGTGAATGCTCCAAATTATTGCATCCACTGCGATGAGGTGGCGACTTGTCCAGGGTGTACCCTGCCTTCCGCCCGATTGTAGCTGAGATAGGCTCCAGCGCCCCCCGCGACCCCAAAGGGAATAAGCGGTAGAAAATGGATGGATGGATGGATGCTCCAAATTATTATTTTTATTGTATGAATGCTCCAATTATTATTATTATTGTTTGAATGCTCCATTTATTATTATTATTATTGTGTGAATGCTCCATTTATTATTATTATTATTGTGTGAATGCTCCAATTACTATTATTATTGTGTGAATGCTCCAATTACTATTATTATTGTGTGAATGCTCCAATTATTATTATTATTGTGTGCATGCTCCAATTACTATTATTATTGTGTGAATGCTCCAAATTATTATTTTTATTGTGTGAATGCTCCAATTATTATTATTATTGTGTGGATGCTCCAATTACTATTATTATTGTGTGAATGCTCTAAATTATTATTTTTATTGTGTGAATGCTCCAGTAATTATTATTATTGTGTGAATGCTCCAATTATTATTATTATTGTGTGGATGCTCCAATTACTATTATTATTGTGTGAATGCTCCAAATTGTTATTTTTATTGTGTGAATGCTCCAATTATTATTATTATTGTTTGAATGCTCCATTTATTATTATTATTATTGTGTGAATGCTCCATTTATTATTATTATTATTGTGTGAATGCTCCAATTACTATTATTATTGTGTGAATGCTCCACTAATTATTATTATTGTGTGAATGCTCCAATTACTATTATTATTGTGTGAATGCTCCAATTATTATTATTATTATTGTGTGCATGCTCCAATTACTATTATTATTGTGTGAATGCTCCAAATTATTATTTTTATCGTGTGAATGCTCCAATTACTATTATTATTGTGTGAATGCTCCAAATTATTATTTTTATTGTGTGAATGCTCCAATTATTATTATTATTATTGTGTGGATGCTCCAATTACTATTATTATTGTGTGAATGCTCCAAATTATTATTTTTATTGTGTGAATGCTCCAATTATTATTATTATTGTGTGAATGCTCCCAATTATTATTTTTACTGTCTGCCGCGCCAAAGGGTGGCTACTTAATATTTATAACATGATAAATAATTGTGGTATATTTTTTTATTAACAGTAATGTACTGTAAAAAATGACCATGGATTTTTATATTGAAAAAAATGTCAGCTCAGTCACCAGAATGTTGGCGTAAAAACGACCTCTGTAAACTTTATGGTAGAATTCTGCTGACTCAGCTGACTTTCTTTTTTTTTTTTTACAGGCTAACTAGTCGTGTACGGTAAAGTTCTGACTTTTTGACACTCGGTCGTCCTATAATACAAACCTAAACACTTTGACATGTAGCATCCCCCGTACGTCTAATCTGTCTGGATGAAGTTGGAAAACATCGGGATGAAATATCTCGGAGGAGCTACGTACAGAACGACGACTGGAAATGGCAAGAATGTGCAGAAAATTACCCTTTTTGAATGTTAAGAGGTGAAAAATGTGCATAAAAGATGTGTGCTAACTGAATTAGGCACACAGCTGTGTGACAATCTCCACTACCTTATATTTAAATATGGCAGTCGGAGGCAAAAATGTGCCAAACGTGGATACATGTAGAGAGGGTTTTGCATTTTTCCCATGTAACGGATTTAAAGTGGTGTAATTTTGAATTACTTTTGATGCTAGGACATGTTTTATAATATCACAAAGTTTAGTGAGTAATTATGTTGACTTTTTGTGTTGGTTGCATTTTTTTGTGTGTGCCATGACTAGGGAAGGTTGTTTGGATCTGGTCTTATAAGTCAATGCTGTGCTTTCTTCACTTCCAAATCATGGTCATTGGGCTGACTTACTCGCGGGGACCTGAAGATGGTGGCAAATTTGCAGCAATTAGACTTAAATTGGAAACAGTCAACTGAGCAGACTCCTTATCAATCCCGTGACCTCTCGCGGACCAAACCGGAGACGCTGGCGGGCTGCACTTGACCCGTGAAGGCCATAGTTTGGACATCCCCTAAGCCAGTGTTTCTCAAAGTGTGGGGCGCGCCCCACTGGTGGGGAATAGAGACATGACAGGTGGGGCGCGAGGAACGGGAGGAAATTTCACTTTAAATTTTTTTTTTAATTATTATATTCTTAGATTATTTTTTTTACTATGCTTTCATTTTCTATACACACTGTAAATCACTTTGTTTGTCAATTATGTCTGTGAAATCCGCTATATAAATAAATGGAAATTCCTAATTCCTAATTTAAATTCCTTTTTTTTTGTTGCAAAGATTGCAAAGTGGCACTTTTATTGTATTTATTATTGAACTTGATGCAAGTTATTTGATTTATTATTGAACTTGATGCAAGTTATAACACTTTTTTTGATTTATTATTGAACTTGATGCAAGTTATAACACTTTTTTTGATTTATTATTGAACTTGATGCAAGTTATAACACTTTTGTTTTATTTATTATTGAACTTGATGCAAGTTATAACACTTTTTTGATTTATTATTGAACTTGATGCAAGTTATTTGATTTATTATTGAACTTGATGCAAGTTATAACACTTTTATTTGATTTATTATTGAACTTCATGCAAGTTATAACACTTTTTTTTTTTATTGAACTTGATGCAAGTTATAACACTTTTGTTTTATTTATTATTGAACTTGATGCAAGTTATAACACTTTTTTTGATTTATTATTAAACTTGATGCAAGTTATTTGATTTATTATTGAACTTGATGCAAGTTATAACACTTTTTTTGATTTATTATTGAACGTGATGCAAGTTATAACACTTTTTGATTTATTATTGAACTTGATACAAGTTATAACACTTTTTTTGATTTATTATTGAACTTGATGCAAGTTATAACACTTTTATTTGATTTATTATTGAACTTGATGCAAGTTATAACACTTTTTTTGATTTATTATTGAACGTGATGCAAGTTATAACACTTTTTTTGATTTATTATTGAACTTGATGCAAGTTATAACAGTTTTTTTGATTTATTATTGAACGTGATGCAAGTTATAACACTTTTTTTGATTTATTATTGAACTTGATGCAAGTTATAACACTTTTGTTTTATTTATTATTGAACTTGATGGAAGTTATTTTATTTATTATTGAACTTGATGCAAGTTATACCACAGCTGCACAGTTATTGTATTTATTATTGAACTTAATGTTATTTTATGTTATTGAGTTTGAATGTATACAACTTGATGTTCAATAAATTTGAAAATGTTAAAGCTTGGCATTAGCGCTCTGTTGGGGCGATGGGGGCAGGTGGGGCTTGAAAACTCCTCCTTGTCCAAAGTGGGGGATGACAAAAAAAGTTTGAGAACCACTGCCCTAAGCCGATATTACTGTATTTTGTCATTTATCTTGCATGTTTTACACTACAGTCTATTAAACGATAACATTATCACCTATTCGTGTATGTGAACTTGTCAAAAATGGTGATTTCTAACAAACTTGGGAATCACCGGTATAGATCGGGGTGGGTACCGAATTTGGCACCGACCAAATTTCTCGCTACTCCCAGGTATAGATTGACGCAAAATCAAACGGTGGAATTTTCCAGTACCTGTGATGCATGTGACATCTCGCCCGGTTGCAGAGTAAACACGAGCTCACTCAAGCACCACTCAGGCCAAACTCCCAAGTAATGTTGACATTTTCTACGCCAACAAAGCAAGTATAAATAAAGTTGGTATGATATGGTATGGTATGGTATGGTATACTTGGGAGAAAACGCTCAAATGTAAAATAAGGCCGCACTCCTCCAAAATGTGCTAGCATGAAGCTTATTTGCATTGGATTTGCCATCGACGGGCTACAAATAGCTTCAGCGATTTTATATGTCGATTTCAACGCCTCCAAATTGGGTAAAGGAAACTACAACTAAGATCAGATCCGATCAGGTAGGTCTTTATTGTCATCGCACAAGTACAACGCAACTTTGTTTTCAGCACAAAGCCGTTCAAGATGAGACAAACAAACAGTGCACAGGGTTACAGAACAGGAACGCTGATTGGTCGCCACAAGGCGCCCCGTAAAAGATAAGAAAAAGGTAAAACGCTGGGGAAAAAGATGAAAAAAATACAATCTAGACTGGGCTCTTAAGGGGGTCTAGTATGGAGTGGGAAAAAACCTCCATGCCATGCACGCATAAACACGTTACATTTAATCACGACAAACTCACAACAGAGGGGCGGGGAGTTGGGGCCCTGGAGGTCGACTGCTGCTATGAAGCGCTGCCATCCGACCATCACCCCGAGGGGAAAACAAGCGGTGGTGAAGGCGTGGGGTGGGGGAGGGGTGTGTGTGTGCGTGTGTGCCCAATTGTCTTGGGTGTGATGATGTAATGTTTTTTATAGACTGAGGCCGATCTGCAAAAGTTCGACTCCAGGTGTCGTTGAGGAGGGAGGGAGGTCAAAAGCGTCTATCATTGAGGTGTCCTCGGGGGGCATCGGACACTTTTATTTTGCATAACCGAGCACCTTTTTTTTTGTTTAAGGAATTTGAAACCCTGACAAAATAAAAAGACCAAACAAACATTTTTATTTATTTATTTTATTTTATTTATTTGTCGCACTTTTATTATTTCATTATTTTTATCTGACAATTTTACTTTTTATTCGAACCCTTTTACCGTATTTATCTTATTTAGCTCATTCATTGTTTATGTTATTTGTTTGTTTTTGTTTTGTTTTTTTGTGCTATGCTTTTTAACTTGTAAAGCACTTTGGTCCTATTTAAAAATTGTTGTAAATGTGCTATGTAAATAAAGTTGCCCTGCCTTGCCATAAAATATCCACTGCAGAGGATGCTGCGCTTCTCAAAATAACGATAATGAAAGGAAAAGTTATTTACCTGAATGTGTTAGAACAGTGGTCCCCAACCACCGGGCCGTGGCCCGGTACCGGTCCGTGGATCGATTGGTACCGGGCCGCACAAGAAAAACAATAAATAAATATTCAATCAATCAATCAATCAATGTTTATTTATATAGCCCTAAATCACAAGTGTCTCAAAGGGTTGCACAAGCCACAACGACATCCTCGGTACAAAGCCCACATAAGGGCAAGGAAAAACTCACCCCAGTGGGACGTCGATGTGAATGACTATGAGAAACCTTGGAGAGGACCGCATATGTGGGTAACCCCCCCCCCCTCTAGGGAGACCGAATGCAATGGATGTCGAGTGGGTCTATATAATTTATAAATAATAATAAATATTAATTTACTAATTTATTAATGTAATTTATTTATATAAGTAAATAAATATATTATTTATTCCAATAATAATACTTTTTTTTAATTATTATTATTTTTTTAAAATTAAATCAACATAAAAACAATTTACACTTACAATTACATTATATATCAATATAGATCCATTCAGTCTGCAGGGATACAGTTCGTAAGCACACATGATTGTATTTTTTTATGACAAAAAAAAATTAAATAAAAATAAATCACCCTCCCCCCTCCACAGTTACAAAAAGGTTGGGGACCACTGTGTTAGAACACAGGTGTCAAACTCAAGGCCCGGGGGCCAAATCTGGCCCGTCACATTATTTGACATGGCCCGCAAAAGCCTGGAAATAATATGCATTAAGAAAATGCTTAGTCTTTTCTTACTAAATGTATTTGTTCTTTCCCCTTTTGTCATAAAAAAAATCATGTACTGCATGCAATTGCATATATTTTCAAATTCAATATTATCAAAATCTAAATATTATATTATCACGTATTCCAAAAATATGTTTTTTGTTAAAATAAAGATAAATGTGGTACTTAAATATCCGCTTGACTTATGATTTCAAACAAAAAAATCAATCAAATTGTAGACTCGAATTGACAATAGATTTTACGGTTAAATTCGCCTGAGTTTTTTACCGTAAAATCAACTTTGGTACTGTTTTTTTCCATAAGCAGTAAGACACTAAAACATATAAAAAAAACGTTAAAACAACAAGATTTTACGGTAAAAAACAACTAGCAGCTCTGTTGCTCGAATATTACCGCTAAAACAGTGGTTTGGTTTATCCATTCCATTCCATTTATTCCATTTTTGTTATATGCCGTAAAAAAACACTGCTTTTACTGTAAAATTTAAGTAAAATCAAAATATTTTTTTTGCAGCTTATGTAAAAAATATATTGTTAATGTATTATAAATATAAATGCATATTCATATATTACTCATTGTTAAAATAGGCCCTCTGAGGGCAACCATAACTGCGATGTGGCCCTCAATGAAAACTAGTTTGACACGCCTGTGTTAGAAGAAAGGTACAAATATAAGTGTGGTGCGTTCAGGGACTTAGTATCAAAACAAAGGCACTTTATGGTCAGATTAGCAACACAATGCCATTCGAGGGAGTCAAATTGTAGATTAGGATGTTTGTTTTCCGCGAGCAGACAAAACAAGGACTTGTCTCTTCTATTCGTCCATGCTGGCTGCTCTCAAATTCTATTAAATTTTCCTTTTCAGCAAGCTTCTCCATGATGTGATCCATCTTGCGATTCAGTTCAGAAATCGCCCCAGTCTGTGATCCCACAGCCCGGCCCAAACCTTCCATTGCGGCGAACAGCTTTTGGGCTCCTTGAGTGGCTGCCATCGTCTTACGAATTTGACGATACACCAGAGCAATGCCCAGCCCAATCAGCAGGTGCCCCGCGATCACGGTTCCAAATAGGTAGATGTCTTCCACGTCCTCGATGGAAAGGACTGAGAGGCACATGATTCTCCATTTATCCCAGGAATCTCTCACGTACCCCGCAGCAATAGTTCCATCAATCTAACAGTTGATATGTAATAAGTACAATACTTGCAGTATAATCACTTTGTAGGGTGCAACTTGCCAAATTCAATTTCCTGGAATAACCATAGGTGGCCTATACAGAACTGCCATCTAATGTCCTGGAAGTGCAACTGCATTGCAAATGAGACTAATGCCATCAGAAAGCAAGATAGAACTGGACAGCACATTTATCATAATCAGCTCATTTTTAAATGTTACATTAAAACATAAAATGTTATTATCAAATAATTGCCATTTTTACGTAAAAAACAACAACTGGCAGCTCTGTTGCTCGAATGTTACCGCTAAAAACAGTGGTTTGGTTTCTCCATTCCATTCCATTTATTCCATTTTTGTTATATGCCATAAAAAAAACACTGCTTTTACTGTAAAATTAAAGTAAAATTAATTTTTTTTTTGCAGCTTATGTAAAAAAATATATTGTTAATGTATTATAAATATAAATGTATATTCATATATTACTCATTGTTAAAATAGGCCCTCTGAGGGCAACCATAACTGCGATGTGGCCCTCAATGAAAACTAGTTTGACACGCCTGTGTTAGAAGAAAGGTACAAATATAAGTGTGGTGCATTCAGGGACTTAGTATCAAAACAAAGGCACTTTATGGTCAGATTAGCAACACAATGCCATTCGAGGGAGTCAAATTGTAGATTAGGATGTTTGTTTTCCGCGAGCAGACAAAACAAGGACTTGTCTGTTCTATTCGTCCATGCTGGCTGCTCTCAAATTCAATTAAATTTTCCTTTTCAGCAAGCTTCTCCATGATGTGATCCATCTTGCGATTCAGTTCAGAAATCACCCCAGTCTGTGATCCCACAGCCCGGCCCAAACCTTCCATTGCGACGAACAGCTTTTGGGCTCCTTGAGTGGCTGCCATCGTCTTACGAATTTGACGATACACCAGAGCAATGCCCAGCCCAATTAAATGTTAAATTGTCAACTTCATTGTGGCCTTCAATTTGCCTGGGTCAAAAGTGAGTCGATTTTAAAGTTCTTCAAGTGAATCTGACCCACTTTTGCTTAGCGCCAAATGAAAACCGGCGGAGTCCTCCCCCATCCGTCATCATATCGTCCCCGAGCGCCGCTCCGTGCTGTGGGATGTCCCCGCCTTTATTAGTTTTGCAAGACATACTCAGCATTGCTCTGTAATTACGCTGACGCCCCCAACTCTTCATCTACGCACGCCATGCAAAAAAACCCCAAAAAATACACACACACACACACACACACACACACACACACACCTGGCGCAATTAGTCCCGCCTCCGTCCTGTGGGAAATTACTATATAAATAAATTACCCCGACCCTTAATAGCAGTAATTGATGTGTCAGTGCAATAAGAAGTGAGGTTAACAACCAGCAGTGGTCGGCCTCCCGCCTCCGAGCCCCCCCCCCCGGGGAGCGAGGGGCCGGCCGGTCATGCTTGGTGGCGGACAGCAGATGGATAGGATGGCGCTGCAGGATGCACACAAACACAATAAACTCAGTGGGCACACAATGATTGCATCTCAGCTCTCTGTGGCTCTTCTGCAAGACCCTCGCTGCTCGCATGTTGGAAGAAGACGGGCGCTGGTCAGCGCTTTGTCAGCGCCGAGGCTGCAGGACTCTGATTTATACTCCACTTATACGCTAGAACCTTGATTTATACTCTACTTATACGCTAGAACCTTGCTTTATACTCCACTTATACGCTAGAACCTTGATTTATACTCCAATTATACGCTAGACCTTGCATTATACTCCACTTATATGCTAGAACCTTGATTTATACTCCACTTATACGCTAGAACCTTGCTTTATACTCCACTTATACGCTAGAACCTTGATTTATACTCCACTTATACGCTAGAACCTTGAGTTGTACTCCACTTATACGCTAGAACCTTGAT
>NC_084551.2:63362500-63440000 GCF_033978685.3 Nerophis lumbriciformis | reverse complement strand
CACTACTGAAACACTCTTATAAACACTACTGAAATGCTCTTACGTACACTACTGAAACACTCTTATAAACACTACTGAAACACTCTTACATACACTACTGAAACACTCTTACATACACTACTGAAACACTCTTATAAACACTACTGAAACACTCTTACATACACTACTGAAACACTCTTATAAACACTACTGAAACACTCTTACATACACTACTGAAACACTCTTATAAACACTACTGAAACACTCTTATAAACACTACTGAAACACTCTTATAAACACTACTGAAATGCTCTTACGTACACTACTGAAACACTCTTATAAACACTACTGAAACACTCTTACATACACTACTGAAACACTCTTATAAACACTACTGAAACACTCTTACATACACTACTGAAACACTCTTATAAACACTACTGAAACACAAGTGTTTCAGTAGTGTATGTAAGAGTGTTTCAGTAGTGTTTATAAGAGTGTTTCAGTAGTGTATGTAAGAGCATTTCAGTAGTGTTTATAAGAGTGTTTCAGTAGTGTATGTAAGAGCATTTCAGTAGTGTTTATAAGAGTGTTTCAGTAGTGTGTATAAAAGAAAAACATTTCAGTTGTTTATGTGAGAGCATTTCAGTAGTGTATGTAAGAGCATTTCAGTAGTGTTTATAAGAGTGTTTCAGTAGTGTGTATAAAAGAAAACGATTTCAGTTGTTTGTGTGAGAGCATTTCAGTAGTGTATGTAAGAGGTAATTCTGAATAATGTCCCTCACGGCCCCTCATACCGCCATCCCGAGTCAAACGTGGCAGGGACAAAAGTTGAAGGGTTAGCCAGCTTTGACGGTCTCCCAGGAGCCGCCCCCTCTTATTTCTGCAGTGCGTCCGACATCTGAGCGTTTTCTGACATCAGGCGTCACCTCGCTGACAACCAACCCAAGTTTTTCACCCAAAACTAGAAGATGGAAAACAATAAGAGCGCTCGTTCGTCAAGCTGACAGTTTTACAAGGCGGCGCAAAGTAAGGCAGCGCCATTATTGCCGCTTGAGATTTCTCCTTTTTTTTTTTCAATCTTTAATCAGTTTCAAATGAATCCAGATGTTCTTGAAAGGAGTCAGACACCGATGACTCATCAGGCTTTAATATTTCCCTGGAATCGAGGCACTTATTTGATTGGGAAAATGAATTAGGGAGTAAAAGCCGACCATGACTTGGGTGATGAATATTCAGCACGGAAACATCCGGGTCTCAAGGAGAAGGATACGAATCGCAGCCTCATTAGAGGACGATTACGGATGAACTCCTAATGTCAAAACCATTTGGAACCAAACGTCTTTGTGATCGATACTGAGTACTTTGTAAAAAAATGACTCCAATTGTTAAATAGCAACAGTAAAAGACGGTCAAATCAGGAAGCGCTTCATCTTCTACTGTAAGCAACCACCCGCCCGCGTAGAAGAAGAAAAAGCGCGCGGATATTATCATTTCCTTTGTGTGTTTACATCTGTAAAGACCACAAAATGGCTCCTACAAAGCGACAGGGATCCGGTTCATGAAAAGACGCAATCTCTCCATCCGCACACGGATTACTATTTCACAGCAACTGATATTCCTGTGAACCGCACTGTGGATACAACGGGAGCACGTACGGTGAATATTCGCACCACAGGGAATGAGAAGTCATCCTTCACTGTGGTTCTAGCTTGCCATGCTAATGGCCAGAAACTTCCACCCATGGTGATATTCAAAAGGAAGACCTTGCCAAAAGAGACCTTTCCAGCCGGCGTCATCATAAAAGCTAACTCGAAGGAATGGATGAAGAAAAGACGAGCGAGTGGTTAAGGTAAGTTTAAGTTTACGCGAAGAGGCCGGGTGGCTTTTTTCACGCAGCTCCGTCCATGTTGATATACGACTCCATGCGCGCCCACATCACGCTGGTTTTAATATATTATTAAAGTTTGACTGACCTATTTGACTGTTTTTTTGACATTCCTTTAGCGCAGTTAGATGCGGCTTACAACACGGGGCGGCTTATAGGTGGACAAAGTTTTGAAATATGCCGTTCATTGAAGGCGCGGCTTATAACCCAGGGCGCCTTATGGTGCGGAAAATACGGTAAATATCTGCCTCCGACACTATAATTAGGGATGTAACAATAAAGGGTATAATAAACTGCGATATAATTCCAGACTGTTAGTAAAACCGTCTAATTTTTTTCATTACTGAAAAATCGTCATTTATTAAAGCATTTTAGGCAACACTGCTTACTTCCTGAAAACAAAGTCAGGCGCATGCGCACTTGCGTCGTTTGGCTTAAAAATCACGGTGGACAAACTACAAGGTTCAAGGTTCAAGGTTCAAGGTTCAACTTTATTGTCCCCGCGGGGAAATTTGTCTTGGGCACAGTGCATCATTGCTTTCTTAACATACCCAAAAACAACAGAAGAAAAGCACAGACACAACCACAACCATACAACTAACATTTAAACATCAGAACATGGAGCTTGATAGACATAGGTGGCACTTTGATGTAGGCATAAAATCTACAGTATGGAGATAAAGATAAAGTACCAATGTGCATTGCACTAGAGCTCATGGATAAAGTGCTGTGTGCTAAAGTGCTTAGTTCTAAAGTGCTATGTGCTAAAGTGCTATGTGCTAAAAAAGTGCTAACCTATGTATTAAAATTCTATTGCACATTGTTGGTCAGCTTAATGGAGGCTGGGACTAAGGCTGAAACGACGCGTCGACGTAGTCGACGTCATCGGTTACGTAAATACGTCGACGCCGTTTTTGTGCGTCGGCGCGTCGCATATTTACGTCACTCTACTTTACTGTCATGGCGGAGCGCAAAGCAGACGATGCGAGCGAGGGGAAAAAAGCACGCCAAAAGTCGTCAAAAGTGTGGGAGTATTTCAATAAACGGCCTAATAATGTTGTTGTATGCACACTGTGTCGAGCGGAAATGGCCTATCATAGCAGCACAACGGCTATGAACGAACATTTGAAAAGAAAACCCCCGACAGCGTTCTTGCCATCACCATCAACAAGTCAATCGTCCGCGTGCGTATACGTTGTCATTATTACACAAAAACATGAATGTGTCATTTGTATCTGCGTTGTAAATTCATAAACTAAAGCACCGTTTCGCTCTGAGAGGCGCGTTTAGCGTGCCTGTTCAGTGTTTACAAAGACGCGCTCCTCTTTAACGCTGTGGAGAGGCGGCGGCGGCGAGCGAGCGGCGAGGCGGGGCGCGCCGGGAGCGACGCCGCAATCGTGCCCAGGTGCGCGATCCGCGCAGTTGGAAGAGAAAAGACTTTGTGTAAAATTAAAAGATTGTAAACCTGGCAAAGCCGTCTGGCGTTCAGTCTGTCGGTCCTGAAAGAACCCCACGGCACAAGACGTGTCACAAACGCTAACGTTAATTAGTTGTGCAAATACCTTTTACAACATTAACAGTTACATATACTATGTACAAACCAACAATTAACTTTCACTTTAATCATACTATCATTGTTGTGTTATTAAGCAAAATAAGCAATACTTTTACTTTTGTTGAAATGTTTACACTGTACACTTTTTTGTATTGGATGTTTAGCTTTATTTTTGCACATTTTAGCAAATAAGCAATACTTTTACTTTTGTTGAAATGTTTACACTTGTTACAGAATATTTCCGTTTTGCACTTTTTTGTATTGGATGTTTATCTTTATTTTTGCACATTTTAAAGCAAAATAAGCAATACTTTTACTTTTGAAATGCTTATACTATTCCAGAATATTAAGATTTGCACTGGATGTTTACTTTTATATTTGCACATTAAAAAGCAAATAAGCTACTTTTAATTTTGTTAAATGTTAAAAGTTTTAAATGTTTACATTGTTACAGAATATTTTGTCATGTTGTTGTCAATGTTGACTGAGTGGCCATACTTTTTTTTTTGTAAATAAAAGCCATGCCTTTTGAAAAAACTGGCCTACATTTATTTTTTCCTCTTCATTTTAAATAAAAAAAAAAATCGGTAAAAGGAAAAATAATCTATAGATTAATCGAAAAAATAATCTATAGATTAACCGATTAATCGAAAAAAATAATCTGTAGATTAATCGATAGAAAAATAATCGTTAGCTGCAGCCCTAGCTGGGACAAATGATAATTTAAGGCGGTTAGATTTGCATAGTGGGACCCGGAGTCTTCTCCCTGATGGCAGGGTTCCATATTCAGGAAAGAGTGGGTGTTGTGAGTTGGAAATAATTTTCTTAGCTTTATTCCTAACTGCCTGCTCATAGATGCTCTGTATAGGCTCATATTCTTTCCTCCCTACGATTTTCATTGCCGTTTTATGCATGCCGGCCAGTTTGCTTTTTAGCTTAACGGTTAGGTTGCCAAACCATGAGGTGATCCCGTATCTAATGATGCTCTCTACAATGGCACGGTAGAAAATCATCATGATGTGGCTGCTTACGCCGTACAATCTTAATCTTCGCAAAAAATATAGCCTCTGTTGCAGTCTATTGCACAGTTTGTCAATATGTGTCTTCCAGCAGAGAAGATTATCAATATGAACCCCTAAATATTTATATGAGGATACCTGGGTGATTTCCTGATTTTTGATGACCACTGGCTCATGGTCAGTCACTTTCCTCGGATTCCAAAACCATTTCCTGTGTCTTGGTCACATTTAAAATAAGATGGTTAGTGTCACACCACCTAATAAATAGGTCTATCTCATCTTGGTACACAGAGGGGTCCGTATCCTTGTGTAGAAGGCTTAGGAGCACGGTATCGTCCGCAAATTTCACCATATAATTGTTAGGGTGCACAGACTTTGCTTCTCGGAGTAAACGGAGCCAAGCGCTTGATTTAACGTCAATTTCCCTCGCTTCCCCGCCGTGCGTTTAAGAGCGCACTGCTGTGTTTAGATGGAGACAGGTGTGGACAATATTGTCCCCCACGCTAAAAGTATACAACCAAGGAGAAAACGATTTGATTTTGCTTTTATTTTCTCAATACAGCGTCCATCAGCCACTGTGGCTGAGATTTAATGATATGAGGAAACACGCAGCAGGTGATGTGTTGTGAACGTTGTCACAACTTCTTTAGAAAGTCCATCCATCCATCCATCTTCTTCCGCCTATCCGAGGTCGGGTCGCGGGGGCAGCAGCCTAAGCAGGGAAGCCCAGACTTCCCTCTCCCCAGCCACTTCGTCCAGCTCCTCCCGGGGGATCCCGAGGCGTTCCCAGGCCAGCCGGGAGACATAGTCTTCCCAACGTGTCCTGGGTCTTCCCCGTGGCCTCCTACCGGTCGGACGTGCCCTAAACACCTCCCGAGGGAGGCGATCGGGTGGCATCCTGACCAGATGCCCGAACCACCTCATCTGGCTCCTCTCGATGTGGAGGAGCAGCGGCTTTACTTTGAGCTCCCCCCGGATGACAGAGCTTCTCACCCTATCTCTAAGGGAGAGCCCTGCCACCCGGTGGAGGAAACTCATTTCGGCCGCTTGTACCCGTGATCTTGTCCTTTCGGTCATAACCCAAAGCTCATGACCATAGGTGAGGATGGGAACGTAGATCGACCGGTAAATTGAGAGCTTTGCCTTCCGGCTCAGCTCCTTCTTCACCACAACGGATTGATACAGCGTCCGCATTACTGAAGACGCCGCACCGATCCGCCTGTCGATCTCACGATCCACTCTTCCCTCACTCGTGAACAAGACTCCGAGGTACTTGAACTCCTCCACTTGGGGCAGGGTCTCCTCCCCAACCCGAAGATGGCATTCCACCCTTTTCCGGGCGAGAACCATGGACTCGGACTTGGAGGTGCTGATTCTCATCCCAGTCGCTTCACACTCGGCTGCGAACCGATCCAGCGAGAGCTGGAGATCCTGGCCAGATGAAGCCATCAGGACCACATCATCTGCAAAAAGCAGAGACCTAATCCTGTAGCCACCAAACCAGATCCCCTCAACGCCTTGACTGCGCCTAGAAATTCTGTCCATAAAGTTATGAACAGAATCGGTGACAAAGGGCAGCCTTGGCGGAGTCCAACCCTCACTGGAAACGTGTCCGACTTACTGCCGGCAATGCGGACCAAGCTCTGACACTGATCATACAGGGAGCGGACCGCCAAAATCAGACAGTCCGATACCCCATACTCTCTGAGCACTCCCCACAGGACTTCCCGAGGGACACGGTCGAATGCCTTCTCCAAGTCCACAAAACACATGTAGACTGGTTGGGCAAACTCCCATGCACCCTCAAGGACCCTGCCGAGAGTATAGAGCTGGTCCACAGTTCCACGACCAGGACGAAAACCACACTGTTCCTCCTGAATCCGAGGTTCGACTATCCGGCGTAGCCTCCTCTCCAGTACACCTGAATAGACCTTACCGGGAAGGCTGAGGAGTGTGATCCCACGATAGTTAGAACACACCCTCCGGTTCCCCTTCTTAAAGAGAGGAACCACCACCCCGGTCTGCCAATCCAGAGGTACCGCCCTCGATGTCCACGCGATGCTGCAGAGTCTTGTCAACCAAGACAGCCCCACAGCATCCAGAGCCTTAAGGAAGTCTGGGCGGATCTCATCCACCCCCGGGGTCTTGCCACCGAGGAGCTTTTTAACTACCTCGGCAACCTCAGCCCCAGAAATAGAAGAGCCCACCACAGATTCCCCAGGCACTGCTTCCTCATAGGAAGACGTGTTGGTGGGATTGAGGAGTAACATCAATACTAGCTAAATGTTTTGTCATGTCAACGAACTGAACGCAGGCTGTGAAGATTGCGTATTCGATGTGAGAGGCGTCACTCCTGTTCATTTTTGTTGATCAAACTGTTAAGGACACTAGGAGGCGTTGGAGAAGAACAAAGCTTGTTTATTAGACTTCATCTTCATCAGCCAAACTGCTTTGTGTTTTATATTATTATCAAAAAGTAAACACCATGTTTTTGTTTTTTTACATTACTTGTGTTTTTTCATTCCACAAAGAATACTTTAAAAACCATTCATGTGACACAGCATTTTGTTAATGTTTTATTGTGTATAGTTAATTCCTATATGACATATTTCTGCTCAAACTGTCCCGATACAGCATCTACATCTACATATAAATGTACATAACTTAAATAAATAATAATTACAAAAAATACCTCCCTCTTTTGTAATGTAAAAATCGAGATAAAGACATCATGTAATGAGACAAATCTGACAAGTTTATTATTAAAGAATTAACAAAAACTAATATTTGTCTTTAGATAAATGGATAATGTTTATAGTCTTTTTATTAGATATTACGAAGTACATGATGGTATTACGGTCACACCCCAACACTGCTTTACCTAACAATCACTAATCGTGATTTCAGTTTTGATAAACATAATCTTAATTGTTACTTTGGCCATAATTGGCCCTAGATCTCAGACATGAACACTATTTGTATCTACAGTAAATGGACAATGAGTGCATTTACGTCTTATGGCCATCAGGTGCCATCTTTCAAAACTCTTAAATTGTTTTTTATTTTTGAATCTCTTATGTCCATAAACTGCTATCTTGCACAATTTTCACATTTATTTTAGTTTTTTTTTTTCTGCCATATTACTTTGTTTATAATGCTTTTGTTACTTTCTTATACACATTCAATTTCTACTTGAGGTTGATCAAACCGTGTTTTTATCTTCAATAATGTTTCTCCTACAAAGGAAATCATTTTCAATGTGTTGTTTTTAAAAAAAATAAAACTTTGTTAACATATTTCACTATAAATATTTTTTGGAAATTTAGAGCACACTTAAAAATACCGCGATAATAATGATAACCCTGATAATTTTGGTCACCATGACCGTGATAAGAAATATTCATACAGTGATATCTCTAGTTTTAGTACCTAGAAAACGCATGGCTTAATTGTAAAAATAATGAAAAACTGTAAAATGCATTTGCAAATACTGTAATGTTACAAGCATACAAATACCCCAAAATGCAAAAGTGAAGTGTGATATATGAACATGTTTATTAATAGCACTCCTCAATAGTCCTTATGTGAAGTGAAGTGTGATGTATGAACATGTCTATTAATAGCACTCCTCAATAGTCCTTATGTAAAGTGAAGTGTGATATATGAACATGTCTATTAATAGCACTCATCAATAGTTGCTATGTGAAGTGAAGTGTGATATATGAACATGTCTATTAATAGCACTCAACAATAGTCCTTATGTGAAGTGAAGTGGAGTGTGATATATGAACATGTCTATTAATAGCACTCATAAATAGTTGCTATGTGAAGTGAAGTGTGATATATGAACATGTCTATTAATAGCACTCATCAATAGTTGCTATGTGAAGTGAAGTGAAGTGTGATATATGAACATGTCTATTAATAGCACTCATCAATAGTCCTTATGTGAAGTGAAGTGGAGTGTGATATATGAACATGTCTATTAATAGCACTCATCAATAGTCCTTATGTGAAGTGAAGTGGAGTGTGATATATGAACATGTCTATTAATAGCATCATCAATGGAGACAACCACACGCTGCTTCACTGTCACCTGTGTCGTCTTTTTGTCAGAGAGAGAGAGAGAGAGAGAGAGGGGCGAGTTAGCATCTGTGGAAAGCCAATCGAGATTAGTGGGGCCGCCTAACCCCCCACCCCACCCCCCTCCTGGCCCCGAGGGAGCCGCCAGGGATGAGGGTCCCGCCTCCCTCCCTGTCCTCATTACTAGCAGACAAGGAAGTCGCCGGCAAATCAATGACAGGCTTAGGCGCTATTGTCGGCCATGTTTGGCAGGAGTGTGTGTGTGTGTGTGTGTGTGTGTGTACAGGGTGTGTGTTTGTGTGTGAATCGGCACCCACAAGAGTGCCGATTTTCGATACTTTGGTGTGTGATGCTTCACACAGACTATAAACTGCAACTTTTTTCCTGCGCTTTGGACCCCGCGGCTTACAAAACCGTGGATTTTTCTTGGCTGACAGCGGTGATGCAAAAAGTGAAAAAAAGGTATGTCTTTGTTTGTGCTATGGCGCCATCTTTTGGGCAAGTTAGCTCACTGCACTTCGCCTTCTGTTCGGCTGATTGGAGCTAGCTTCGGCTGGCGATGACTTCTGTTTTGTTTGGTCAGCCGTTTTACTGCCCTGTTACAGATTAATGTATGTAAATAAACATTTACAGACTATTTGTGTGGCTTAAATGACTCCTCTTTAGCCCGTAAATGACAGTAATATACATTTTTGGGAAGCCCCGAAAAATCTCAGCAAATCTGGCAAGTCCGACACTGTTTCTAGTGTGTGTTGTTGCCATGACGACACTTCAACTGTGTTTTGTTTTTCCCCCACCTGCTGCTGGCGCTAACTATTTTGTGTTGTTGTTGTTGTTGTTGTTTACACGGGTGACACTAGCGTGTGCGACACTTGCTAAAGGGGCGGGGCCAGGGGGGAGTAAATGAAGAGATCGATCAATATTTCACAGGCTTTTCCCCACAAAAGGTTGGGAGGGACACACGCACGCAGAGAGGGTAGGAGGACAAAAGGGAGCTAGGAGAGACTGGTGATGGTGTTGAGGACTGCAATGGAGGGAGGTTAATAATTGTGTCCCGGGCGTTAATGGCGAGACGGCAAAGGCACGCGCGACGCTCGCCGCCGCGCTAACGAGCAGCACATACCCGCGTGGATTCCTTTGACACTTCATAAGGCTCCACCCGACGTTGTTACCGCACTTCCTGTTGGTGGTCGTTATGGGCGTCAGACAGAGTGTAGGCGAGCGATGATGTCGACGGCTTGCAGCGAGGGGGCGGAGTCAGCGACGCCTCTGTAATAAGTGGTCAGGTGTGGAAGTCAAAGGTCACATCAGAAGTGTCCATACGCTCAATTATTGTGGCAAAAAGTCCATCAACCTAATAGGAATCAATTAGGATTTTGTATTACATTGTCAGTTTTAACTAATTAAATTGTAAAGATATGTTAATTGTGTACATTTGCGTATTTATTTAATGGCCAATGTGTTCATTTATTTAATCACTGATGTCGTTGTAGAATTATTTTATTTTTTATATGTATAATGGCTGATTTATATCTTTAATGTGCTTTTAAAGTCACTCAATATTAAGGCTGAAACGACGCGTCGACATAGTCGACGTCATCGGTTACGTAAATACGTCAACGCCGTTTTTGTGCGTCGGCGCGTCGCATATTTACGTCACACTACTGTCATGGCGGAGCGCAAAGCAGACGATGCGAGCGAGGGGAAAAAAGCACGCCAAAAGTCGTCAAAAGTGTGGGAGTATTTCAATAAACGGCCTAATAATGTTGTTGTATGCACACTGTGTCGAGCGGAAATGGCCTATCATAGCAGCACAACGGCTATGAACGAACATTTGAAAAGAAAACCCCCGACAGCGTTCTTGCCATCACCATCAACAAGTCAATCGTCCGCGTGCGTATACGTTGTCATCATTACACAAAAATCATGAATGTGTCATTTGTATCTGCGTTGTAAATTCATAAACTAAAGCACCGTTTCGCTCTGAGAGGCGCGTTTGGCGTGCCTGTTCAGTGTTTACAAAGACGCGCTCCTCTTTAACGCTGTGGAGAGGCGGCGGCGGCGAGCGAGCGGCGAGGCGGGGCGCGCCGGGAGCGACGCCGCAATCGTGCCCAGGTGCGCGATGCGCGCAGTTGGAAGAGAAAAGACTTTGTGTAAAATTAAAAGATTGTAAACCTGGCAAAGCCGTCTGGCGTTCAGTCTGTCGGTCCTGAAAGAACCCCACGGCACAAGACGTGTCACAAACGCTAACGTTAATTAGTTGTGCAAATACCTTTTACAACATTAACAGTTACATATACTATGTACAAACGAACAATTAACTTTCACTTTAATCATACGATCATTGTTGTGTTATTAAGCAAAATAAGCAATACTTTTACTTTTGTTGAAATGTTTACACTGTACACTTTTTTGTATTGGATGTTTAGCTTTATTTTTGCACATTTTAGCAAATAAGCAATACTTTTACTTTTGTTGAAATGTTTACACTTGTTACAGAATATTTCCGTTTTGCACTTTTTTGTATAGGATGTTTATCTTTATTTTTGCACATTTTAAAGCAAAATAAGCAATACTTTTACTTTTGAAATGCTTATACTATTCCAGAATATTAAGATTTGCACTGGATGTTTACTTTTATATTTGCACATTAAAAAGCAAATAAGCTACTTTTAATTTTGTTAAATGTTAAAAGTTTTAAATGTTTACATTGTTACAGAATATTTTGTCATGTTGTTGTCAATGTTGACTGAGTGGCCATACTTTGTTTTTTGTAAATAAAAGCCATGCCTTTTGAAAAAACTGGCCTACATTTATTTTTTCCTCTTCATTTTAAATAAAAAAAAAAATCGGTAAAAGGAAAAATAATCTATAGATTAATCGAAAAAAATAATCTATAGATTAACCGATTAATCGAAAAAATAATCTATAGATTAATCGATAGAAAAATAATCGTTAGCTGCAGCCCTACTCAATATATAAACTTGAATTACTTTTGTATTGATTTGTCATTAGTGAATTCATTTTTTCATATATTTCATTACCACTTGCATGTCAGGGCCAATTTATTTATTTAATAAATTATGCATTTGTATTTATTCATTCAATCATATTTATGTCATTAACTTGGTGATTTATGTACATGTTTGTATTCATGCAATGGCAGAGAATTTGATTCACTGATTTATTTGAATTTAGTGACCTTTTTGGTCATTTATTCATATATTAAAACACTGATTTATTTATTTAATTAAGATTTGACTTTTTGAAAGGTCATTTATTAAATGAACCGGTTCATTTATTTAATTATATATTTATTCATTTTTTAAGGGGTCTAAAGGTTGTGAAAGAAAGGAGTGAATGAGATAAATAACTAAATATGTACACTCTTAGAAATAAAAGTGCTAAGTAGAACCATATAAGGTTCTTCGGCTCGTCCTCATAGGAGAACCCTTTTTGGCTCCAGGTAGAACCTTTTTATAAAGGTTCCACCTGGAACCCTTTTGGAGGGTTCTACCTAGAACTGTGTGTGTAAGGTTCCACCCAGAACCCCCCCATGAGAGGTTCTACAAAGAACCCACGCAGGGAGTTCCACTAAGAACCCTTTCATGTTTCAAGGGTTTCATCTAGAACCCACGCAGGGAGTTCCACTAAGAACCCTTTCGTATTTCAAGGGTCTCATCTAGAACCCACACAGGGAGTTCCACTAAGAACCCTTTTGTATTTCAAGACTTTCAACTAGAACCCACGCAGGGAGTTCCACTAAGAACCCTTTCGTATTTCAAGGGTTTCATCTAGAACCCACACAGGGAGTTCCACTAAGAACCCTTTCGTTTGTCAAGGGTTTCATCTAGAACCCATGCAGGGAGTTCCACTAAGAACCCTTTCAGGTTTCAAGGGTTTCATCTAGAACCCACACAGGGAGTTCCACAAAGAACTCTTTCATGTTTCAAGGGTTTCATCTAGACCTGACACAGGGGGTTCTAAAAACATCCCTTTTCAAAGGTTTTCACCGATAACCGTCTTGTCTTCTGAGGGTTCTATAAAGAACCATATTGTATTCTACAGATCAGTTTAGTTCATATTATATTGTGGTCATTTATCATGTTGACATTGAACAAACATTCCTAACATTTTAATGAGAAACTTATCCATGCTTTCAACAATCCCTGAAGAACTCTTTCTTCCAAAAACGGTTCTCTGGATCAAAATAGTTCTTACTGGAACCCTTAGTGTTAGTGAGAACCCTTTTAAAACCAATTATTCAGAAAAGGGGTTTTAAAGGGTTCTCTGGATCAAAATGGTTCTTACTGGAACCATTAGCGTTACCAAGAACCCTTGAAAAACCCTTTCTTCGGGAAAGGGTTTTTCAGAAGCAAATGGTTCCAGTTAGAACCTCAGCCCTTGTAGAAGAACCCTTTTAGAACCCTTATTTCTAAGAGTGTATATATCAAATATAATGGTTAAGGAAATAAATAAATATAACATATATGAGTATGGGCTAGCATTGAGGGCACTAAAGTGGTAATGCTAACAACAATGGTGCTAACATTAATACTGCTAATAGTGCTAGAGTTACTGTCGCTAGTTAGCTACTGCTAAAGTTGATTATTTACGTACAAATTTCAGGCGGCTGTTTGTTTCTTTTTCTAAAGTCATATTTTTCCGTGCAGTCTTGAAGTGCACAGTACTTTTCACGGCAGGATTGAAAGTGGCTAATGTGAGCATGCTGGATCCAGTATTGACTTGTCAGCAAAATAAGGGCATATAAGAGCAGCATTAAGCAGCTAATTGTCCTTTTCGGACCGCTTCATTATTTCTTAATGGAAGTGGAGGTCTACTGAGCACATAAAGGTCACATAAAGGTCACACGGACACGGACGCTAACGGCCTTTTTTCTGCCATAGAATGGCTTCATAACGCTGAAGTGCGATAAAGTCCTGCTTTATTGCACTTGCTGTTTTGTAAGATTCCTCCAAACATCACAGAAAGGTCATGAAACTTAACCAGGATCATTTATTTATTGCAGCATTCACTGATCGCACATTCAATCTGCAAAACATCTTTTATGTTTTTGTTTTTTTTAGTGTGTTGAATAGCATCCTCCACAAGGACGCAAACATAAGACATTTGAAATTTGCATCCTTTGTGTTGTTTGGAACAAAAAAGGACAAAAATCATCTTTGGTGGCAGTCCAGCAAAAAAAACAAGTAGGTAAAAATATTTACTTTCTTCTAAAACAGGGGTGTCCAAGGTGTGGCCCCCCCGGGGTCATTTGTTGCGGCCCCCAGCTTATTTTTAACTGACTAAAAATACAACTCCCAAAAGCAGTGAAGTTATTTATTATTATTTATTTATTATTAATATTTAATAAATGTAATAAATAATATATATATTATATTTGATATCATAATACGCAGGCCCGGCCCTAACCAATCTGGCGCCCTAGGCAAGATTTTAGGTGGCGCCCCCCCACATCGGCAGTGAAGTGTATATACTCACAAGAAACTGAATAGCTTTGTCTTTGACCTTTTTTTTTTTTACTTACAACTATACCTAATATATAAAGGGGTGGAAAAGTGACTATTACCTGCAGGGCAAACATTAGCTAACCAGAAGGCAATAACAATGTAAACAAAAAACACCTGCTTAAAAGATCTAATACAAATGTCCCTGAGGAATGTAAGGTGGGAGTACTGTAATTACCTAACGTTACATTATTATTTTCCATAACAATTTAGCCCCCTCCACAATATTAACCCGACGTTAAAACAGAACTAGCTATTTATTGATTAGCAATTGCCGAATCATGTAACATTAGCTTAATGCTAAAAAGCCAGCTACTATCACATTCTGTAACAGACAAATCATTTCATGTAGGCTAACGTTACCTACCTGCTACCTCTGTCTTTTCTCGTTTCTCCTCCTCTTCTTTTCTCTTTTTTCTTCCCTGGGCACCTGACAGTTTTGGCCGTTTTGACATCTTGTGTTGATTTTTTGATGTGGTGACGTCCAAAAAGAGTCATGATACGGGAAGGGAGGGGGCGCACCGTGCAGGGGGGGGGGGGGGGCGTAATGTTTTGTAATGTTGTAACAAATAATATTTCTAATAAATAGGCTTTACTTTGCATTTTAATTAACGTGGGATTATTTTTGGTATTTAGAAATAATAGTACCAACTTTTTTTTTTTCTTTTTTTTTTTTTTTCTTTCTCCAACATTTGTGGCACTGGCGTGGCGCCCCCTGATGGACGGCGCCCTTAGCATTTGCCTATATGGCCTATGCCACGGGCCGGCCCTGATAATACGTTTTTATGATGTCTATTAATAGCACTCATCAATAGTTGCTATGTGAAGTGAAGTGTGATGTATGAACATGTCTATTAATAGCACTCCTCAATAGTCCTTATGTGAAGTGAAGTGTGATATATGAACATGTCTATTAGCAGTATTAATGTTAGCACCATTGTTATTAGCATTACCACTTCAGTGCCCTCAATGCTAGCATATATGTTATATTTATTTATTTCCTTAACCATTATATTTGATATCATAATAAGTTTATTATTTATATATAAATTATTAATAAATATATATATATATATATTATTTATTTATTATGCTAGCATATATGTTATATTTATTTATTTCCTTAACCATTATATTTGATATCATAATAAGTTTATTATTTATATATAAATTATTAATAAATATATATATATATATATATATATATTATTTATTTATTATGCTAGCATATATGTTATATTTATTTATTTCCTTAACCATTATATTTGATATCATAATAAGTGTATTATTTATATATAAATTATTAATAAATATATATATATATTATTTATTTATTATGCTAGCATATATGTTATATTTATTTATTTCCTTAACCATTATATTTGATATCATAATAAGTTTATTATTTATATATAAATTATTAATAAATATATATATATATATATTATTTATTTATTATGCTAGCATATATGTTATATTTATTTATTTCCTTAACCATTATATTTGATATCATAATAAGTTTATTATTTATATATAAATTATTAATAAATATATATATATATATATTATTTATTTATTATGCTAGCATATATGTTATATTTATTTATTTCCTTAACCATTATATTTGATATCATAATAAGTTTATTATTTATATATAAATTATTAATACATGTATATATATATATTATTTATTTATTATGCTAGCATATATGTTATATTTATTTATTTCCTTAACCATTATATTTGATATACATATTTAGTTATTTATCTCATGATGTGTAAATGGTAAATAAAAAGAGAATACAACAAATCCTTTTCAACTTATATTCAATTGAATAGACTGCAAAGACAAGATATTTAACATTCAGAATGGTCAACTTTTGTTATTTTTTTGCAAATATTAGCCCATTTGGAATTTGATGCCTGCGACATGTTTCAAAAAAAGCTGGCACAAGTGGCAAAAAAGAGTGATAAAGTTGAGGAATGCTCGTCAAAGACTTATTTGGAACATCCCACAGGTGAACAGGCTAATTGGGAACAGGTGGGTGCCAGGATTGGGTATAAAAGCAGCTTCCGTGAAATGCTCAGTCATTCACAAACAAGGACGGGGCGAGGGTCACCACTTTGTCAACAAATGCCTGAGCAAATTGTTTAAGAACAACATTTCTCAAGCAGCTATTGCAAGGAATTTAGGGATTTCACCATCTACGCTCCGTAATATCATCAAAAGGTTCAGATAATCTGGAGAAATCACTGCACGTAAGCCAATATATTACACACCTTGGATCCCTCAGGCGGTACTGAATCAAAAAGTGACATCGGTGTGTAAAGGATATCACCACATGGGCTCGGGAACACTTCAGAAAACCATTGTCAGTAACTACAGTTGGTCGCTACATCTGTAAGTGCAAGTTAAAACTCTACTATGCAAAGCCAAAGCCATTTATCAACAACACCCAGAAACGCTTCGCTGGGCCTGAGCTCATCTAAGATGGACTGATGCAAAGTGGAAAAAATGTTCTGTAGTCTGACGAGTCCACATTTCAAATGTTTTTTTGGAAACTGTGGACGTCGTGTCCTCAGGACCAAAGAGGAAAAGAACCATCCGGATTGTTCTAGGGTGAAAGTGTAAAAGCCAGCATGTGTGATGGTATGGGGGTGTATTAGTGGCCAAGACATGGGTAACTTACACATCTGTGAAGGCACCATTAATGCTGAAAGGTACATACAGCATACATGTGTTGCCATCCAAGCAACGTTATCATGGACGCCCCTGCTTATTTCAGCAAGACAATGCCAAGCCAGGTGTCACAACAGCGTGCCTTCATAGTAAAAGAGTGCGGGTACTAGACTGGCCTGCCTGTAGTCCAGACCTGTCTGGCCGCTAGCCACAGTCGGTATCTGCTGGATGAGGCCGCTCGCCACAGTTGTTGTGACTAATCACAATGGATGTGTTGCAGTCAATCAGGCGTGTGCACACCAGGCAGGTGTTTTCTTCATCAGCCTGACTCCATCGATCCTGCGCTCCATCCATCACAATCAGTTCTTATTGACTCAGACTTTCCATTAAGATTTTCTCCCCTAAAGAACCGCAACGGCTGATTGGGGGAGAAAAAAAAGTTTACTGGGAAAACTGCTGCTTCAATTTGTGACCACCGGGGGAATTAAAAATAAAACATTTAGTTGGCGCTCTTAATCTAATTGTTTTTTCCACACTAAATTAAAGAATTAACCTTTAATGTTTTAATTAATTTCAGAGAGTAAAATGTTTCTATGTGCTGCCAGCTGACAGTTACACTCCAAACAAGTAGGGGGCAGCATATTATTTAATATGTATTTATTTATTAGTACGTCTTTTTTGAAATGTTGATGGTATTGTTAGACAAATTTTATTTATTTTTTTAAAGTAAATATCTTTAAGTCTCGTAATTCTTTGTAATTAAATGTATTTTCTCCCCAGATACTGTTAAACAAAATATTCAACATAATGTTATAATTTATATCTAGCAATAAAATAACTTTTATTGTGTACAGTTTATACTCCAAACAAGTAGGGGGCAGCTTATTGTTTATTTAATTTATTATTACATCTTTTTTTAATCAATTTTTGTGTTATTGTCAGACAATATTTAACTTTTTTTTAAGTAATAATAATTATTTTAATTATTTGTAATTAAATGTATTATGTTAAAAAAATTATTAATGTAATGTTTTCATTTCTACCTAGCAAAATAATATAATTTTTTTTTGTGTAAAATTGGAACTTTGTGGGGTAATATCTAGATTTTTTTTCAAATTGTTATTATCTAAATCGTGGCTGGGTTTTCATAAAGTATTTATTCTGTAATTTTATTATTTTATGCTTTTGCAATGATATATATGTTTAATAATATTGTGACTGTGCTAAACGATAATGGATATTTTGCCTTCAATGTTATTTTATTTTAAAGATGAAAATGTTTCTATGTGCTGCCAGCTAACAGTTATACTCCAAACAAGTAGGGGGCAGCATATTATTTGATATGTATTTATTTATTAGTACGTCTTTTTTGAAATGTTGATGGTATTGTTAGACAAATTTCCTTTTTTTTTTTTTAAAGTAAATATCTTTAAGTCTCGTAATTCTTTGTAATTAAATGTATTTTCTCCCCAGATACTGTAAACAAAATATTCAACATAATGTTATAATTTATATCTAGCAATAAAATAACTTTTATTGTGTACAGTTTATACTCCAAACAAGTAGGGGGCAGCTTATTGTTTATTTAATTTATTATTACATCGTTTTTTAATCAATTTTTGTGTTATTGTCAGACAATATTTAACTTTTTTTTAAGTAATAATAATTATTTTAATTATTTGTAATTAAATGTATTATGTTAAAAAAATTATTAATGTAATGTTTTCATTTCTACCTAGCAAAATAATATAATTTTTTTTTGTGTAAAATTGGAACTTTGTGGGGTAATATTTAGATTTTTTTTCAAATTGTTATTATCTAAATCGTGGCTGTGTTTTCATAAAGTATTTATTCTGTAATTGTATTATTTTATGCTTTTGCAATGATGTATATGTTTAATAATATTGTGACTGTGCTAAACGATAATGGATATTTTGCTTTCAATGTTATTTTATTTTAAAGATGAAAATGTTTCTATGTGCTGCCAGCTAACAGTTCTACTCCAAACAAGTAGGGGGCAGCATATTATTTAATATGTATTTATTTCTTAGTACGTCTTTTTTGAAATGTTGATGGTATTGTTAGACAAAATTCCTTTTTTTTTTAAAGTAAATATCTTTAAGTCTTGTAATTCTTTGTAATTAAATGTATTTTCTCCCCAGATACTGTAAACAAAATATTCAACATAATGTTATAATTTATATCTAGCAATAAAATAACTTTTATTGTGTACAGTTTATACTCCAAACAAGTAGGGGGCAGCTTATTGTTTATTTAATTTATTATTACATCTTTTTTTAATAAATTTTTGTGTTATTGTCAGACAATATTTAACTTTTTTTTAAGTAATAATAATTATTTTAATTATTTGTAATTAAATGTATTATGTTAAAAAAATTATTAATGTAATGTTTTCATTTCTACCTAGCAAAATAATATAATTTTTTTTTGTGTAAAATTGGAACTTTGTGGGGTAATATTTAGATTTTTTTTCAAATTGTTATTATCTAAATCGTGGCTGTGTTTTCATAAAGTATTTATTCTGTAATTTTATTATTTTATGCTTTTGCAATGATATACATGTTTAATAATATTGTGACTGTGTTAAACGATAATGGATATTTTGCCTTCAATGTTATTTTATTTTAAAGATGAAAATGTTTCTATGTGCTGCCAGCTAACAGTTATACTCCAAACAAGTAGGGGGCAGCATATTATTTAATATGTATTTATTTCTTAGTACGTCTTTTTTGAAATGTTGATGGCATTGTTAGACAAATTTCCTTTTTTTTTTTAAAGTAAATATCTTTAAGTCTCGTAATTCTTTGTAATTAAATGTATTTTCTCCCCAGATACTGTTAAACAAAATATTCAACATAATGTTATAATTTATATCTAGCAATAAAATAACTTTTATTGTGTACAGTTTATACTCCAAACAAGTAGGGGGCAGCTTATTGTTTATTTAATTTATTAGTACACCTTTTTTTTTTAATCAATTTTTGTTTTATTGTCAGACAATATTTAACTTTTTTTTAAGTAATGATGATAAGTCTTGTAATTATTTGTAATTACATGTATTCCCCAGAAACTGTTAAAATAATTATTAATGTAATGTTTTCATTTCTACCTAGCAAAATAATATAATTTTTTTTTGTGTAAAATTGGAACTTTGTGGGGTAATATTTAGATTTTTTTTCAAATTGTTATTATCTAAATCGTGGCTGTGTTTTCATAAAGTATTTATTCTGTAATTTTATTATTTTATGCTTTTGCAATGATATACATGTTTAATAATATTGTGACTGTGTTAAACGATAATGGATATTTTGCCTTCAATGTTATTTTATTTTAAAGATGAAAATGTTTCTATGTGCTGCCAGCTAACAGTTATACTCCAAACAAGTAGGGGGCAGCATATTATTTGATATGTATTTATTTATTAGTACGTCTTTTTTGAAATGTTGATGGTATTGTTAGACAAAATTCCTTTTTTTTAAAAAGTAAATATCTTTAAGTCTTGTAATTCTTTGTAATTAAATGTATTTTCTCCCCAGATACTGTAAACAAAATATTCAACATAATGTTATAATTTATATCTAGCAATAAAATAACTTTTATTGTGTACAGTTTATACTCCAAACAAGTAGAGGGCAGCTTATTGTTTATTTAATTTATTATTACATCGTTTTTTAATAAATTTTTGTGTTATTGTCAGACAATATTTAACTTTTTTTTAAGTAATAATAATTATTTTAATTATTTGTAATTAAATGTATTATGTTAAAAAAATTATTAATGTAATGTTTTCATTTCTACCTAGCAAAATAATATAATTTTTTTTTGTGTAAAATTGGAACTTTGTGGGGTAATATTTAGATTTTTTTTCAAATTGTTATTATCTAAATCGTGGCTGTGTTTTCATAAAGTATTTATTCTGTAATTTTATTATTTTATGCTTTTGCAATGATATATATGTTTAATAATATTGTGGCTGTGCTAAACGATAATGGATATTTTGCCTTCAATGTTATTTTATTTTAAAGATGAAAATGTTTCTATGTGCTGCCAGCTAACAGTTATACTCCAAACAAGTAGGGGGCAGCATATGATTTAATTTTTTAGTACGTCTTTTTTTAAATTTTGATTGTATTGTTAGACAATATTTCCTTTTTTTTTTTAAAGTAAATATCAATCAATCAATCAATCAATGTTTATTTATATAGCCCTAAATCACAAATGTCTCAAAGGGCTAATCTATAAATCTCGTAATTCTTTGTAATTAAATGTATTTTCTCCCCAGATACTGTTAAACAAAATATTCAAATAATGTTATAATTTATATCTAGCAATATAATAACTTTTATTGTGTACAGTTTATACTCCAAACAAGTAGGAGGCAGCTTATTGTTTCATATGTATTATTACTATAATATTTAATATATAATAAACTATAACAATTAATATTTTATTATTACGTCTTTTTTTTAATCAATTTTTGTGTTATTGTCAGACAATATTTCCTCTTCATTCTGGTCATATTTACCTTTTTTTTTTTTAAAGTAATAACGATAAGTCTTGTAATTATTTGTAATTAAATGTATTATCCCCCCCCCCCCCGAAACTGTAAAAAAAAATGATTCATGTAATGTTTTCATTTCTATCCAGCGAAATAATGTTTTTTTGTGTGTGTAAAATTGTAACTTTGTGGGGTAATATTTAGATTTTTTTTTTCAAATCTTTATTCTCTAAATCGTGGCTGTATTTTCATAAATTATTTATTCTGTAATTCTATTATTTTATGCTTTTAAAATTACATATATTTTTAATAACATTGTGACTGTGCTAAATGATAATGGATATTTTGCCTTCAATGTTGTTTTATTTTAGAGAGTAAAATGTTTCTATTGGCTGCCAGCTAACCGTTATACTCCAAACAAGTAGGGGGCAGCATATTATTTAATATGTATTTAATTTATTATTACGTCTTTTTTTTTTTTAAATGTTTGTTATTGTTTGACAATATTTCCTCCTTTTTTGGAAATATTTAACTTTTTTAAGTAATAACGATAAGTAATTATTTGTAATTAAATGTATTTCCCCCCCAGAAACTGTTAAACACATTTGTATGTAATGTTATCATTTCTATCTAGCAAAATAAGAACTTTATTCGTGTAACATTCTTTGTGGGGTAATATTTAGAAATGTTTTTCTAATCTTTATTCTCTAAATCCTGGCCGTATTTTCTTAAGTATTTATTTTGTAATTCCATTACTTTATGCTTTTAAAATGACATATATGTTTAATAATATTATGACTGTGCTAAACAATAATGGATATTTTGCCTTCAAGGTTATTTCATTTAGAGATGAAAATGTTTCAGCACTGCATATTTAATATGTATTTAACTTATTATTACATTTTTTTTTTCAAATGTTGTCATTGTTAGACAATATTTACTCTTTATTCTGCTTTATTTTGAAAGTAATAATTACAAGTCTTGTAATTATATGTAATTAAATCATGTCTTTATTTCCACATGCTGTTTAAAAAGTAATCTACACAATGTTATTATTTCCAACTTGCAATATTAGAAGTTTATTTGTGTAAAATTTCCACTTTGTGGGGTAATATTTTGAATGTATTCTCTGGCTGTATTTCCATAAATTATTTATTCCATAATTATATTACTTTATTCTTTTTAAAATACACAATATTTTTCACAATATTTTTGGACTACGCTAAATGATAATTCATATTTTTATTATGATATATTAATAATGTTTTTAATATAATTATTTTTTCTTCTAATTCTATGACTTTGTTTACATCAAATCAAATATATATTCTTCTTTGTTTTTGTAATATGTCAATTATTTATTTTTATAATCCTGTTACTTTATTATTTCAAAATTATATATATTTAAAAAAATATATGAGTATTTCTTTTTATAAATAATTGATATGAAATATTAATTATGTTTTGACCATACTAATACTTTTCCTTATTTTATGATTTGATTCTGACAAATAATTTATATATTCGTTGTTTCTTTCATGTCCAATATAGTTTTAGAAAATGAATGCATGACAAAATGTATTATGACACAACTTTGTTCATGTAGTCCTACACTAAGCTGTATAGTAACTTTTCTCTCTGGTTAGTGTATCTGTAGATGATGCCTTCAGGGACCTGCGTAAAAGAGAGATAAGACGCTATCGTCTTTGTGTGTGTCAGCGTGAACATCACATGAGTTCATGTATGAGTAAATGCTGTGCTTGCTTTGCACCATAACACACTCCCTGTGCAGCCTGTTTCATGGGATTATAGATTATCACTATTATATATTACATCTTCATAATCTTACTCACGTCTAATTCATTCCCGTCATGCATGCCAAAAGTACCTTATAGTCACTTCAAACGTGTGTGGATCTAAAAATGGAAAAAAATGTCCCATAAAATGTGGAATTCCTGGACATGTTTTCATTTGAATGGTCAATTATTAAAAGTGGGAGAAGGTGGACCAAAAAAAAGTGTGGAATAAGAAAAATGTGAATAAAAATCCTAGTCTTAAGAAATAAAAAGAATGAAAAAGTCAAGATGTAATATTAAATTAAAGCTGCAAGCAGCATTGGTCGGGCCCGCGTATTTGGCAGGTGCTAGTCCTAAGTGTCCCAATACTTTTGTCAAATTTTAGTCCCAAGTGTCCCAATACTTTTGGCCAGTGTAGGTGTCCCAATACTTTTGTCCAGTGGTAGTCCTAAGTGTCCCAATACTTTTATCCAGTTGTAGTCCTAAGTGTCCCAATACTTTTGTCAAGTAGTAGTCCTAAGTGTCCCAATACTTTTGGCCAGTGTAAGTGTCCCAATACTTTTGTCCAGTGGCAGTCCTAAGTATCCCAATACTTTTGTCCAGTTGT
The DNA here is from genome assembly GCF_033978685.3 of Nerophis lumbriciformis. Taxonomy (NCBI): domain Eukaryota; kingdom Metazoa; phylum Chordata; class Actinopteri; order Syngnathiformes; family Syngnathidae; genus Nerophis; species Nerophis lumbriciformis. The sequence goes on along the minus strand of NC_084551.2, from coordinate 63,416,346 downwards.
AGTCCTAAGTGTCCCAATACTTTTGTCAAGTTGTAGTCCTAAGTGTCCCAATACTTCTGGCCAGTGTAAGTGTCCCAATACTTTTGTCCAGTGGTAGTCCTAAGTGTCCCAATACTTTTGTCCAGTTGTAGTCCTAAGTGTCCCAATACTTTTGGCCAGTGTAAGTGTCCCAATACTTTTGTCCAGTGGTAGTCCTAATTGTCCCAATACTTTTGTCAAGTTGTAGTCCTAAGTGTCCCAATACTTTTGTCCAGTTGTAGTCCTAAGTGTCCCAATACTTTTGTCCAGTGGTAGTCCTAAGTGTCCCAATACTTTTGTCAAGTTGTAGTCCTAAGTGTCCCAATACTTTTGTCAAGTTGTAGTCCTATGTGTCCCAATACTTTTGGCCAGTGTAGGTATCCCAATACTTTTGTCCAGTGGTAGTCCTACGTGTCCCAATACTTTTGTCCAGTTGTAGTCCTAAGTGTCCCAATACTTTTGTCAAGTTGTAGTCCTAAGTGTCCCAATACTTTTGTCCAGTGTATGTGTCCCAATACTTTTGTCCAGTGGTAGTCCTAAGTGTCCCAATACTTTTGTCCAGTTGTAGTCCTAAGTGTCCCAATACTTTTGGCCAGTGTAAGTGCCCCAATACTTTTGTCCAGTGGTAGTCCTAAGTGTCCCAATACTTTTGTCAAGTTGTAGTCCTAAGTGTCCCAATACTTTTGTCAAGTTGTAGTCCTATGTGTCCCAATACTTTTGGCCAGTGTAGGTATCCCAATACTTTTGTCCAGTGGTAGTCCTAAGTATCCCAATACTTTTGTCCAGTTGTAGTCCTAAGTGTCCCAATACTTTTGGCCAGTGTAAGTGTCCCAATACTTTTGTCCAGTGGTAGTCCTAAGTGTCCCAATACTTTTGTCAAGTTGTAGTCCTAATTGTCCCAATACTTTTGTCAAGTTGTAGTCCTATGTGTCCCAATACTTTTGGCCAGTGTAGGTATCCCAATACTTTTGTCCAGTGGTAGTCCTACGTGTCCCAATACTTTTGTCCAGTTGTAGTCCTAAGTGTCCCAATACTTTTTTCAAGTTGTAGTCCTAAGTGTCCCAATACTTTTGTCCAGTCTATGTGTCCCAATATTTTTGTCCAGTGGTAGTCCTAAGTGTCCCAATACTTTTGTCAAGTTGTAGTCCTAAGTGTCCCAATACTTGTGTCAAGTTGTAGTCCTAAGTGTCCCAATACTTTTGGCCAGTGTATGTGTCCCAATACTTTTGTCCAGTGGTAGTCCTAAGTGTCCCAATACTTTTGTCAAGTTGTAGTCCTAAGTGTCCCAATACTTGTGTCAAGTTGTAGTCCTAAGTGTCCCAATACTTTTGGCCAGTGTAGGTGTCCCAATACTTTTGTCCAGTGGTAGTCCTTAGTGTCCCAATACTTTTGTCCAGTTGTAGTCCTAAGTGTCCCAATACTTTTGGCCAGTGTAAATGTCCCAATACTTTTGTCCAGTGGTAGTCCTAAGTGTCCCAATACTTTTGTCCAGTTGTAGTCCTAAGTGTCCCAATACTTTTGTCCAGTGTAAGTGTCCCAATACTTTTGTCTACGTTTAGTCCGAAGTGTCCCAATACTTTTGTTCAGTGGTATTCCTAAGTGTCCCAATACTTTTGTGCAGTGTAAGTGTCCCAATACTTTTGTCCAATTTTCATCATAAGTGTCCCAATACTTTTGTCCAGTGGTAGTCATAAGTGTCCCAATACTTTTGTCAAGTTGTAGTCCCAAGTGTCATAATACTTTTGTCGAGTTTTCGTGCTATTTGTCCCAATACTTTTGTCCAGTGATAGTCATAAGTGTCCCAATACTTTTGTCTACTTTTAGTCTGAAGTGTCCCAACACTTTTGTCTAGTGTACCTACCTTGTCTGCATTGTGTGGGCACGTTGGTGCTTCTTGCTTTTAAGCAGCCATCTTAAAAAAAAACAGCAGCGCAGCAGCATCAGCGCAGCGGGTCTTTGAAGGGTCATAAAATCAAAACCGGAGCAGTTATAAAAAAAAGCGCTTCTGTCATTGTAATCACAAGGGTTCAATCTCTCTCCTGTGTTAGTTTGAAGGCGAAACGACAAACGCGCTCAGAGGAGTTCGTTTTTGAAGGAAGGTGACCGGTTTTTACAAAAAAATTGTTTTGAAGGGGGAATAGCAAACTTCCTGTTGATTTTTGCTGGGGGTTGTCAATTTATGAAATGTAGGTCTAAGTGAGCCCTACATAGAGGTTTTTGTTTCATGTCTCTCCGACCTTCCCAGTGGGAGTTACAGGCAGTTTTGTCAGTTTTTTCATCCGAGGAGCAGATTTTTGTGCGTTTCATTAAAAAATTGCGCTAGAACACAATTTTGAGATTTGGGGTTAGGTTTTTTTATTAGATCACAATTTTTGCCAGTCCTGATGTGTGTGTTCAGTTTGGTGAGTTTTGAAGCATGTTAAGGGGGTCAAATTACAGCTCAAACAGGCAAAAGTGACTGTTTTTAGTACTTTTTTGTCTTGAAAGGGGAATTGCCAACTTCCTGTTGATTTTAGCCCGAGAATGTACTATTATGAAATGTAGGTCTAAGTCAGACCTACATAGAGGTTTTTGTTTCATGTCTCTCCGACCTTTCTAGTGGGAGTTACAGGCAGTCTAGTTTTTTTTTTCCTAGGGGGCGCTAGAGCGCAATTTTGAGTTTTGTGGTTCGTTTTTTTTTTAAAAAAGGCAATTTTCGCAGGTCCTGATGTGTGGGTCAAATATGGTGAGTTTTGAAGCATGTTAAGTGGGTCAAATTACAGTTTAATGTGGCGGCGGAAGAATAAAGAATAAAGAATAAAACCTTACAAATTCAATAGGTCCTTATGTCCCATTGCATAAGGACTCCCTTTGGGAGTCCTTATGCAATGGGCCATGCGGGCCCTAATTAAAGCTGCAAGCAGCATTGGTCGGGCCCGCGTATTTGGCAGGTGCTAGTCCTAAATGTCCCAATACTTTTGTCCAGTGATAGTCATAAGTGTCCCAATACTTTTGTCTAATTTTAGTCTGAAGTGTCCCAAGACTTTTGTCTAGTGTACCTACCTTGTCTGCATTGTGTGGGCACGTTGGTGCTTCCTGCTTTTAAGCAGCCATCTTAAAAAAACAGCAGCATCAGTGCAGCGGGTCTTTGAAGGGTCATAAAATCAAAACCGGAGCAGTTAGAAAAAAAAGCGCTTCTGTCATTGTAATCACAAGGGTTCAATCTCTCTCCTGTGTTAGTTTGAAGGCGAAACGACAAACGCGCTCAGAGGAGTTCGTTTTTGAAGGAAGGTGACCGGTTTTTACAAAAAATTTGTTTTGAAGGGGGAATAGCAAACTTCCTGTTGATTTTTGCTGGGGGTTGTCAATTTATGAAATGTAGGTCTAAGTGAGACCTACATAGAGGTTTTTGTTTCATGTCTCTCCGACCTTCCCAGTGGGAGTTACAGGCAGTTTTGTCAGTTTTTTCATCCGAGGAGCAGATTTTTGTGCGTTTCATTAAAAAATTGCGCTAGAACACAATTTTGAGATTTGGGGTTAGGTTTTTTTATTAGATCACAATTTTTGCCAGTCCTGATGTGTGTGTTCAGTTTGGTGAGTTTTGAAGCATGTTAAGGGGGTCAAATTACAGCTCAAACAGGCAAAAGTGACTGTTTTTAGTACTTTTTTGTCTTGAAAGGGGAATTGCCAACTTCCTGTTGATTTTAGCCCGAGAATGTACTATTATGAAATGTAGGTCTAAGTCAGACCTACATAGAGGTTTTTGTTTCATGTCTCTCCGACCTTTCTAGTGGGAGTTACAGGCAGTCTAGTTTTTTTTTTCCTAGGGGGCGCTAGAGCGCAATTTTGAGTTTTGTGGTTCGTTTTTTTTTTAAAAAAGGCAATTTTCGCAGGTCCTGATGTGTGGGTCAAATATGGTGAGTTTTGAAGCATGTTAAGTGGGTCAAATTACAGTTTAATGTGGCGGCGGAAGAATAAAGAATAAAGAATAAAACCTTACAAATTCAATAGGTCCTTATGTCCCATTGCATAAGGACTCCCTTTGGGAGTCCTTATGCAATGGGCCATGCGGGCCCTAATTAAAGCTGCAAGCAGCATTGGTCGGGCCCGCGTATTTGGCAGGTGCTAGTCCTAAATGTCCCAATACTTTTGTCCAGTGATAGTCATAAGTGTCCCAATACTTTTGTCTAATTTTAGTCTGAAGTGTCCCAAGACTTTTGTCTAGTGTACCTACCTTGTCTGCATTGTGTGGGCACGTTGGTGCTTCCTGCTTTTAAGCAGCCATCTTAAAAAAACAGCAGCATCAGTGCAGCGGGTCTTTGAAGGGTCATAAAATCAAAACCGGAGCAGTTAGAAAAAAAAGCGCTTCTGTCATTGTAATCACAAGGGTTCAATCTCTCTCCTGTGTTAGTTTGAAGGCGAAACGACAAACGCGCTCAGAGGAGTTCGTTTTTGAAGGAAGGTGACCGGTTTTTACAAAAAATTTGTTTTGAAGGGGGAATAGCAAACTTCCTGTTGATTTTTGCTGGGGGTTGTCAATTTATGAAATGTAGGTCTAAGTGAGACCTACATAGAGGTTTTTGTTTCATGTCTCTCCGACCTTCCCAGTGGGAGTTACAGGCAGTTTTGTCAGTTTTTTTCATCCGAGGAGCAGTTTTTTGTGCGTTTCATTAAAAAATTGCGCTAGAGCGCAATTTTGAGATTTGGGGTTAGGTTTTTTTATTAGATCACAATTTTTGCCAGTCCTGATGTGTGCGTTCAGTTTGGTGAGTTTTGAAGCGTGTTAAGGGGGTCAAATTACAGCTCAAAGAGGCAAAAGTGACTGTTTTTAGTACTTTTTTGTCTTGAAGGGGGAATTGCCAACTTCCTGTTGATTTTAGCCCGAGAATGTACTATTATGAAATGTAGGTCTAAGTCAGACCTACATAGAGGTTTTTGTTTCATGTCTCTCCGACCTTCCTAGTGGGAGTTACAGGCAGTCTAGTTTTTTTTTTTCCTAGGGGGCGCTAGAGCGCAAATTTGAGTTTTGTGGTTCGGTTTTTTAAAAAAAAAGGCAATTTTCGCAGGTCCTGATGTGTGGGTTAAATATGGTGAGTTTTGAAGCATGTTAAGTGGGTCAAATTACAGTTTAATGTGGCGGCGGAAGAATAAAGAATAAAGAATAAAACCTTACAAATTCAATAGGTCCTTATGTCCCATAGCATTAGGACTCCCTTTGGGAGTCCTTATGCAATGGGCCATGCGGGCCCTAATTAAAGCTGCAAGCAGCATTGGTCGGGCCCGCGTATTTGGCAGGTGCTAGTCCTAAATGTCCCAATACTTTTGTCCAGTGATAGTCATAAGTGTCCCAATACTTTTGTCTACTTTTAGTGTGAAGTGTCCCAAGACTTTTGTCTAGTGTACCTACCTTGTCTGCATTGTGTGGGCACGTTGGTGCTTCCTGCTTTTAAGCAGCCATCTTAAAAAAACAGCAGCGCAGCGGGTCTTTGAAGGGTCATAAAATCAAAACCGGAGCAGTTAGAAAAAAAGCGCTTCTGTCATTGTAATCACAAGGGTTTAATCTCTCTCCTGTGTTAGTTTGAAGGCGAAACGACAAACGCGCTCAGAGGAGTTCGTTTTTGAAGGAAGGTGACCGGTTTTTACAAAAAATTTGTTTTGAAGGGGGAATAGCAAACTTCCTGTTGATTTTTGCTGGGGGTTGTCAATTTATGAAATGTAGGTCTAAGTGAGACCTACATAGAGGTTTTTGTTTCATGTCTCTCCGACCTTCCCAGTTGGAGTTACAGGCAGTTTTGTCAGTTTTTTCATCCGAGGAGCAGTTTTTTGTGCGTTTCATTAAAAAATTGCGCTAGAGCACAATTTTGAGATTTGGGGTTAGGTTTTTTATTAGATCACAATTTTTGCCAGTCCTGATGTGTGCGTTCAGTTTGGTGAGTTTTGAAGCATGTTAAGGGGGTCAAATTACAGCTCAAAGAGGCAAAAGTGACTGTTTTTAGTACTTTTTTGTCTTGAAGGGGGAATTGCCAACTTCCTGTTGATTTTAGCCCGAGAATGTACTATTATGAAATGTAGGTCTAAGTCAGACCTACATAGAGGTTTTTGTTTCATGTCTCTCCGACCTTCCTCGTGGGAGTTACAGGCAGTCTAATTTCTTTTTCCTAGGGGGCGCTAGAGCGCAATTTCGAGTTTTGTGGATCGTTTTTTTTTTAAAAAGGCAATTTTCGCAGGTCCTGATGTGTGGGTCAAATATGGTGAGTTTTGAAGCATGTTAAGTGGGTCAAATTACAGTTTAATGTGGCGGCGAAAGAATAAAGAATAAAGAATAAAACCTTACAAATTCAATAGGTCCTTATGTCCCATTGCATAAGGACTCCCTTTGGGAGTCCTTATGCAATGGGCCATGCGGGCCCTAATTAAAGCTGCAAGCAGCATTGGTCGGGCCCGCGTATTTGGCAGGTGCTAGTCCTAAATGTCCCAATACTTTTGTCCAGTGATAGTCCTAAGTGTCCCAATACTTTTGTCTACTTTTAGTCTGAAGTGTCCCAAGACTTTTGTCTAGTGTACCTACCTTGTCTGCATTGTGTGGGCACGTTGGTGCTTCCTGCTTTTAAGCAGCCATCTTAAAAAAAACAGCAGCGCAGCAGCATCAGCGCAGCGGGTCTTTGAAGGGTCATAAAATCAAAACCGGAGCAGTTAGAAAAAAAGCGCTTCTGTCATTGTAATCACAAGGGTTCAATCTCTCTCCTGTGTTAGTTTGAAGGCGAAACGACAAACGCGCTCAGAGGAGTTCGTTTTTGAAGGAAGGTGACCGGTTTTTACAAAAAAATTGTTTTGAAGGGGGAATAGCAAACTTCCTGTTGATTTTTGCTGGGGGTTGTCAATTTATGAAATGTAGGTCTAAGTGAGACCTACATAGAGGTTTTTGTTTCATGTCTCTCCGATTTTCCCAGTGGGAGTTACAGGCAGTTTTGACAGTTTTTTCATCCGAGGAGCAGTTTCATTAAAAAATTGCGCTAGAGCACAATTTTGAGATTTGGGGTTAGGTTTTTTTAATAGATCACAATTTTTGCCAGTCCTGATGTGTGCATTCAGTTTGGTGAGTTTTGAAGCATGTTAAGAGGGTCAAATTACAGCTCAAAGAGGCAAAAGTGACTGTTTTTAGTACTTTTTTGTCTTGAAGGGGGAATTGCCAACTTCCTGTTGATTTTAGCCCGAGAATGTACTATTATGAAATGTAGGTCTAAGTCAGACCTACATAGAGGTTTTTGTTTCATGTCTCTCCGACCTTCCTAATGGGAGTTACAGGCAGTCTAGTTTGTTTTTTTTCCTAGGGGGCGCTAGAGCGCAATTTTGAGTTTTGTGGTTCGGTTTTTTTTTTTAAAAAGGCAATTTTCGCAGGTCCTGATGTGTGGGTCAAATATGGTGAGTTTTGAAGCATGTTAAGTGGGTCAAATTACAGTTTAATGTGGCGGCGGAAGAATAAAGAATAAAGAATAAAACCTTACAAATTCAATAGGTCCTTATGTCCCATTGCATAAGGACTCCCTGTGGGAGTCCTTATGCAATGGGCCATGCGGGCCCTAATTAAAGCTGCAAGCAGCATTGGTCGGGCCCGCGTATTTGGCAGGTGCTAGTCCTAAATGTCCCAATACTTTTGTCCAGTGATAGTCATAAGTGTCCCAATACTTTTGTCTAATTTTAGTCTGAAGTGTCCCAAGACTTTTGTCTAGTGTACCTACCTTGTCTGCATTGTGTGGGCACGCTGGTGCTTCCTGCTTTTAAGCAGCCATCTTAAAAAAACAGCAGCGCAGAAGCATCAGCGCAGCGGGTCTTTGAAGGGTCATAAAATCAAAACCAGAGCAGTTAGAAAAAAAGCGCTTCCGTCATTATAATCACAAGGGTTCAATTTCTCTCCTGTGTTAGTTTGAAGGCGAAACGACAAACGCGCTCAGAGGAGTTCGTTTTTGAAGGAAGGTGACCGGTTTTTACAAAAAAATTGTTTTGAAGGTGGAATAGCAAACTTCCTGTTGATTTTTGCTGGGGGTTGTCAATTTATGAAATGTAGGTCTAAGTGAGACCTACATAGAGGTTTTTGTTTCATGTCTCTTTAACCTTCCCAGTGGGAGTTACAGGCAGTTTTGTCCGTTTTTTCATCCGAGGAGCAGTTTTTTGTGCGTTTCATTAAAAAATTGCGCTAGAGCACAATTTTGAGATTTGGGGTTAGGTTTTTTTTTATTAGATCACAATTTTTGCCAGTCCTGATGTGTGCGTTCAGTTTGGTGAGTTTTGAAGCATGTTAAGGGGGTCAAATTACAGCTCAAAGAGGCAAAAGTGACTGTTTTTAGTACTTTTTTGTCTTGAAGGGGGAATTGCCAACTTCCTGTTGATTTTAGCCCGAGAATGTACTATTATGAAATGTAGGTCTACATAGAGGTTTTTGTTTCATGTCTCTCCGACCTTCCTAGTGGGAGTTACAGGCAGTCTAGTTTTTTTTTTCTTCCTAGGGGGCGCTAGAGCACAATTTTGAGTTTTGTGGTTCGGTTTTTTTTTAAAAAAAAAGGCAATTTTCGCAGGTCCTGATGTGTGGGTCAAATATGGTGAGTTTTGAAGCATGTTAAGTGGGTCAAATTACAGTTTAATGTGGCGGCGGAAGAATAAAGAATAAAGAATAAAACCTTACAAATTCAATAGGTCCTTATGTCCCATTGCATAAGGACTCCCTGTGGGAGTCCTTATGCAATGGGCCATGCGGGCCCTAAAAATTCAATAGGTCCTTATGTCCCATTGCATAAGGACTCCCTGTGGGAGTCCTTATGCAATGGGCCATGCGGGCCCTAATAAAACCTTACAAATACAATAGGTCCTTATGTCCCATTGCATAAGGACTCCCTTTGGGAGTCCTTATACAATGGGCCATGCGGGCCCTAAAAATAAAGGTGACATATTTTTGTCATGAGTATTTCTTCCCAGCATGAACGTGTTCTCTGGCAGTTTGAGAAGTTTCTAGATGAGTATTGACCCGAGCAAGGCAGTGGTGGATTATGGGATCAAAAGGCAAGTATGCACACAAGTTAAAGTTGTAGAAGTCAAATATGGAGCTAATCACTTGTTAATCACCTGTATTGATTCTGCGGAGGATTCATTATCGGGCACAGAGAAGTCACGAAGGCATGAAATGAACAAGCTGGCACGGCTAATAAATAAAACAAGCGGGCACGGGCGTCCATATGGCGCACGTTTGTCTCCGCCATCTTCATCTGGCGTGGCCACGCCCCCCTCCCCCGCCGTCGGCTTTTGACGCCTCAGCCAATTACCTTCTTCCGTTCTGCCGCTCGCAGGTGGCGTCTCCTTTTCGACCTTGCCGCCAACCATCCATCAACACTTTGCAGTGTGAGGCCGCCAGAGATTTATACTCATTATTTCCACGTGCTTGTGGAATTATCCTGTTGCTGTGATTTAGTTATTTATTTCCATGTGCTTGTGGAATTATCCTGTTGCTGTGACTTAGTTATTTATTTCCATGTGCTTGTGGAATTATCCTGTTGCTGTGATTTATTTATTTATTTTCATGTGCTTGTGGAATTATCCTGTTGCTGTGACTTAGTTATTTATTTCCATGTGCTTGTGGAATTATCCTGTTGCTGTGATTTATTTATTTATTTTCATGTGCTTGTGGAATTATCCTGTTGCTGTGATTTAGTTATTTATTTCCATGTGCTTGTGGAATTATCCTGTTGCTGTGATTTAGATATTTATTTCCATGTGCTTGTGGAATTATCCTGTTGCTGTGATTTATTTATTTATTTTCATGTGCTTGTGGAATTATCCTGTTGCTGTGATTTATTTATTTGTTTTCATGTGCTTGTGGAATTATCCTGTTGCTGTGATTTAGTTATTTATTTCCATGTGCTTGTGGAATTATCCTGTTGCTGTGATTTATTTATTTATTTTCATGTGCTTGTGGAATTATCCTGTTGCTGTGATTTATTTATTTATTTTCATGTGCTTGTGGAATTATCCTGTTGCTGTGATTTATTTATTTATTTTCATGTGCTTGTGGAATTATCCTGTTGCTGTGATTTAGTTATTTATTTCCATGTGCTTGTGGAATTATCCTGTTGCTGTGATTTAGATATTTATTTCCATGTGCTTGTGGAATTATCCTGTTGCTGTGATTTAGTTATTTATTTTCACGTGCTTGTGGAATTATCCTGTTGCTGTGATTTATTTATTTATTTTCATGTGCTTGTGGAATTATCCTGTTGCTGTGATTTATTTATTTATTTTCATGTGCTTGTGGAATTATCCTGTTGCTGTGATTTAGTTATTTATTTTCATGTGCTTGTGGAATTATCCTGTTGCTGTGATTTATTTATTTATTTTCATGTGCTTGTGGAATTATCCTGTTGCTGTGATTTATTTATTTATTTTCATGTGCTTGTGGAATTATCCTGTTGCTGTGATTTAGTTATTTATTTCCATGTGCTTGTGGAATTATCCTGTTGCTGTGATTTATTTATTTATTTTCATGTGCTTGTGGAATTATCCTGTTGCTGTGATTTAGTTATTTATTTCCATGTGCTTGTGGAATTATCCTGTTGCTGTGATTTAGATATTTATTTCCATGTGCTTGTGGAATTATCCTGTTGCTGTGATTTAGTTATTTATTTCCATGTGCTTGTGGAATTATCCTGTTGCTGTGACTTAGTTATTTATTTTCATGTGCTTGTGGAATGATCCTGTTGCTGTGATTTATTTATTTATTTTCATGTGCTTGTGGAATTATCCTGTTGCTGTGATTTAGTTATTTATTTCCATGTGCTTGTGGAATTATCCTGTTGCTGTGACTTAGTTATTTATTTCCATGTGCTTGTGGAATTATCCTGTTGCTGTGATTTATTTATTTATTTTCATGTGCTTGTGGAATTATCCTGTTGCTGTGATTTAGTTATTTATTTCCATGTGCTTGTGGAATTATCCTGTTGCTGTGACTTAGTTATTTATTTCCATGTGCTTGTGGAATTATCCTGTTGCTGTGATTTATTTATTTATTTTCATGTGCTTGTGGAATTATCCTGTTGCTGTGATTTATTTATTTATTTTCATGTGCTTGTGGAATTATCCTGTTGCTGTGATTTAGTTATTTATTTCCATGTGCTTGTGGAATTATCCTGTTGCTGTGATTTAGATATTTATTTCCATGTGCTTGTGGAATTATCCTGTTGCTGTGATTTAGTTATTTATTTTCACGTGCTTGTGGAATTATCCTGTTGCTGTGATTTATTTATTTATTTTCATGTGCTTGTGGAATTATCCTGTTGCTGTGATTTATTTATTTATTTTCATGTGCTTGTGGAATTATCCTGTTGCTGTGATTTAGTTATTTATTTTCATGTGCTTGTGGAATTATCCTGTTGCTGTGATTTATTTATTTATTTTCATGTGCTTGTGGAATTATCCTGTTGCTGTGATTTATTTATTTATTTTCATGTGCTTGTGGAATTATCCTGTTGCTGTGATTTAGTTATTTATTTCCATGTGCTTGTGGAATTATCCTGTTGCTGTGATTTATTTATTTATTTTCATGTGCTTGTGGAATTATCCTGTTGCTGTGATTTAGTTATTTATTTCCATGTGCTTGTGGAATTATCCTGTTGCTGTGATTTAGATATTTATTTCCATGTGCTTGTGGAATTATCCTGTTGCTGTGATTTAGTTATTTATTTCCATGTGCTTGTGGAATTATCCTGTTGCTGTGACTTAGTTATTTATTTTCATGTGCTTGTGGAATGATCCTGTTGCTGTGATTTATTTATTTATTTTCATGTGCTTGTGGAATTATCCTGTTGCTGTGATTTAGTTATTTATTTCCATGTGCTTGTGGAATTATCCTGTTGCTGTGACTTAGTTATTTATTTCCATGTGCTTGTGGAATTATCCTGTTGCTGTGATTTATTTATTTATTTTCATGTGCTTGTGGAATTATCCTGTTGCTGTGATTTAGTTATTTATTTCCATGTGCTTGTGGAATTATCCTGTTGCTGTGACTTAGTTATTTATTTCCATGTGCTTGTGGAATTATCCTGTTGCTGTGATTTATTTATTTATTTTCATGTGCTTGTGGAATTATCCTGTTGCTGTGATTTAGTTATTTATTTTCATGTGCTTGTGGAATTATCCTGTTGCTGTGATTTAGTTATTTATTTCCATGTGCTTGTGGAATTATCCTGTTGCTGTGATTTAGATATTTATTTCCATGTGCTTGTGGAATTATCCTGTTGCTGTGATTTAGTTATTTATTTCCATGTGCTTGTGGAATTATCCTGTTGCTGTGATTTATTTATTTATTTCCATGTTCTTGTGGAATTATCTTGTTGCTGTGATTTATTAATTTATTTTCCATGTGCTTGTGGAATTATCCTGTTGCTGTGATTCGTCACGTCTGCCTGGCTTCAGTCAAATGCTAAGAAACGCTGGGATTGGCTGCAATCAAAGCCTCTTTTTTCACACGTTAAGACTTGCTTCGGCTGTGATGTCATCCCGGAACCACTTAATGCAACAATAATGTAGCACATGCTGCTGGCTAAACATCCCAACTTTTTTTCAATATTTACATTTTATTCCAAAACTGAAATGGCTACTTTTTTTTTAGAATAAAAAAAAAAAAAAAATGTTAAATTTTCCTAAAAAGAAAATCATAATTTATTAAAAATCTTTTTTTAAACCAGGAAAAACACCCCACTGAGATTAAAAACCTCTTTTTTTTATATTTTACATTTCTAGTTGCAAAATTCCTATTGAAAATTTGTGAATTCCAAAACTTTTCCATTTTTCTAAAAATGTTGCATTTCTATATAAAAAAAAAATCCCATTGAAAATGAAAATGAATGAATTCCAATAACTAATATGTGTTTTTTAGTTTCTTATTTCCAGTAACAAATTCCCATCGAAAATGAATAAAATCCCCAAATTCACATTTTTCCTCAAAATATCACCTTTTCAGTGACAAAATTCCCATTGAAAATGAATGAATTCCAAAAATGTCAATTTTTCTCCAAATTTTGCATTTCTATTAAAGGGGAACATTATCACAATTTCAGAATTGTTAAAACCATTAAAAATCAGTTCCCAGTGGCTTATTATATTTTTCGATTTTTTATTTCTTATTTTACCCATCACGCAATATCCCTAAAAAAAGCTTCAAAGTGCCTGATTTTAACCATCGTTATAAACACCCGTCCATTTTCCTGTGACGTCACATAGTGAAGCCAACACAAACAAACATGGCGGAAAGAACAGCAAGCTATAGCTACATTAGCTCGGATTCAGACTCGGATTTCAGCGGTTTAAGCGATTCAACAGATTATGCATGTATTGAAACGGATGGTTGTAGTGTGGAGGCAGGTAGCGAAAACCAAATTGAAGAAGAAACTGAAGCTATTGAGCCATATCGGTTTGAACCGTATGCAAGCGAAACCGACGAAAACGACACGACAGCCAGCGACACGGGAGAAAGCGAGGACGAATTCGGCGATCGCCTTCTAACCAACGATTGGTATGTGTTTGTTTGGCATTAAAGGAAACTAACAACTATGAACTAGGTTTACAGCATATGAAATACATTTGGCTACAACATGCACTTTGAGAGTGCAGACAGCCCAATTTTCATCAATTAATATATTCTGTAGACATACCCTCATGTCAGCAGGCCAGGGAAGCTAGGGTCGATATTCTTCTCTTGATCATCTTCGGGACGGTGTGAGCCAAAACATCCAGAGGGTTTAGCTCGCTCGTCTGCGGGAACAAACTGCCGCCATTGCTTGCCGTGCTACCGAGGTCCTTTGTCCCTGAATTGCTCACACACTCCGGCAGATTCAATGGGGGTCTGGCGGCAGATTTCTTTGACTTTATCGTTGGAAATGCATCTGCTTTGAGTGTCGCAGGATATCCACACATTCTTGCCATCTCTGTCGTAGCATAGCTTTCGTCGGTAAAGTGTGCGGAACAAACGTCCAATTTCTTGCCACTTTCGCATCTTTGGGCCACTGGTGCAACTTGAATCCGTCCCTGTTGGTGTTGTTACACCCTCCGACAACACACCGACGAGGCATGATGTCTCCAAGGTACGGAAAACAGTCGAAAAAACGGAAAATAACAGAGCTGATTTGACTCAGTGTTTGAGAAAATGGCGGATTGCTTCCAGATGTGACGCCACGTTGTGACGTCATCGCTCCGAGAGCGAATATTAGAAAGGCGTTTAATTCGCCAAAATTCACCCATTTAGAGTTCGGAAATCGGTTAAAAAATTATATGGTCTTTTTTCTGCAGTATCAAGGTATTAGAGATGCGCGGATAGGCAATTATTTCATCCGCAACCGCATCAGAAAATTGTCAACCATCCGCAATCCACCCGATCTAACATTTGATCAGAACCGCATCCGCCCGCACCCGCCCGTTGTTATATATCTAATATAGACGATGCAAGGCATTAGTGAGGTTATAAAGCTTTTGCCTGTTAAAGAAAGGAGACTGATCCAATGCAGCACAGACATTCGCGTGCCACGCTGTCACGACCCAGACGCACACCGGTGCGCAATCATATGGGAGCCGCGCTGAGCGCACCTCCAAGCGCGTCTCGCTGCCGGCGACGGCCGGGTATGGGCCCGACGCTCCAGCGCCATCCATTTTCAGGGCTAGTTGATTCGGCAGGTGGGTTGTTACACACTCCTTAGCGGGTTCCAACTTCCATGGCCACCGTCCTAGCTGCTGTCTATATCAACCAGGGTGAGCCCCACCCCTTTCGTGAGCGCACTGCGCGCGGAGTGACCCCTGTTACGCGCCCCCGGCAACAGGGGTGGCAGGCAGGTAAGCTGCGCGGGCGGAGCGCACGGAGTGACCCCTGTTACGAGCCCCCGGCCACGGGGGTGGCGGGCAGGTAAGCTGCGCGGGCGGAGCGTGCGGAGTGACCCCTGTTACGAGCCTCCGGCCAAGGGGGTGGTGCGCAGGTAAGCTGCTTACCTGCTGCGCGTGACGCCGGCCGCGGCGAAGGCGCACGAGGCGGGGTGTCGGTGCGGTGGGTGCGGTGGGCGCGGTGGTCACCCTGGACGTGCGTCGGGCCCTTCTCACGGATCGCCTCAGCTACGGCTCCCGGTGGGGCTCTCTCGGGGGAAGGGGCCTCGGTCCCGGACCCCGGCAAGGCGTCCCTTCTCCGCTCCGTAAAAGTGTCCATCTCTTTTTTTTTTTTTCTTCTGTTGTGGCATATGCTGCAGGTGCCTGCTCGTTTTTCGTATGTGGGTAACAACATTTAACTATGTATATATATTTCCCAATTGGTTTAACTGCCACCCGCCTGAATCTATTTAAAATCTAATTTTTTTTTATTTCAACCGCCCGACCCGACCCGACCCGCGGATAAAATCTAATTTTTTTTAATTTCATCCGCCCGATCCGCGGATAATCCGCGGACTCCGCGGTTGTGCCCGCAAACCGCGCATCTCTACAAGGTATATATTGACGCTTACATAGGTCTGGTGATAATGTTCCCATTTAAAAAAAATCTTATTTAGAATAGAATAGAATAGAAAGTACTTTATTGATCCCTGGGGGGAATTCAGCACCACAGTTCGCTCACAATAGACATTAAGATGAATGAATTCCAATAATTCATATATTTGTTTTTTTAGTTTCTTTTTTTTTCTCATTTTCAGTGACAAAATTCCCATTGAAAATGAATGAACTCAACAAATATTCCCGCCATGCGTCCATGGTTTTGGTTTGACATTTTCAGCACTTACACAAACTCCTAATACACAAAAAACAGTTCCAATAGGTAAGAACAATTGTTGTAAAATGTTCCTTTTAAATGTTTAACTCCTTCTTGCCTACTTGTTTCTGCATATTCCAAAAAAATCCCCAGCTCAACATTTCCTGTGAAATAATTCCGAATGAAAATGAATAAAATAGTTACTCCAAGTTCCACATTTATTAAAGTGCCAGTAGAGTGGAAACACAAGTTGCCTCTACATTAAAGCTATTATCATATACATCTGATTTATGACAGCAAAATACCTCCAAAGTGTGCAAACAAATCGATACGATCAAAATAGTGTCGCTCTCACGGAGATTCACAAGCCATTTTGAGAGTTAATGAGGAAGCCAGTCATGTGATCCTTGAAGTAGCGTTTGGAATCACAGATCCCTTCCCCATCAACAACAATGCAAATCAAGCAGAGAGCTGTATGCTGTATAATAGACTGTATAATCACATGTGAATAATGATGTATAATAGACTGTATTTATACTATTCACATGTGAATAAGGATGTATATCAGACTGTATTTGTATTATTCACATGTGAATAATAGACGGTATTTATATTATTCACATGTGAATAATGCTGTATAATAGACTGTATTTATGTTATTCACATGTGCATAATGCTGTATAATAGACTGTATTTATATTATTCACATGTGAATAATGCTGTATAAAAGACTGTATTTATATTATTCACATGTGAATAATGCTGTATAATAGACTATATTTATATTATTTACATGTGAATAATGCTGTATATCAGACTGTATTTATATTATTCACATGTGAATAATGCTGTATAATAGACTGTATTTAAATTATTCACATGTGAATAATGATGTATAATAGACTGTATTTATATTATTCACATGTGAATAATGCTGTATAATAGACTGTATTTATATTATTCACATGTGAATAATGCTGTATAATAGACTGTATTTAAATTATTCACATGTGAATAATGATGTATAATAGACTGTATTTATATTATTCACATGTGAATAATGCCGTGTATCAAACTGTATTTATATTATTCACATGTGAATAATATAAATACAGTCTATTATACAGTATCATTCACATGTGAATAATGCTGTATAATAGACTGTATTTATGTTATTCACATGTAAATAATGTTGTATAAGAGACTGTATTTGTTATTCACATGTAAATAATGCTGTATAATAGACTGTATTTATGTTATTCACATGTGAATAATGCTGTATAATAGACTGTATTTGTTATTCACATGTAAATAATGCTGTATAATAGACTGTATTTATGTTATTCACATGTGAATAATGCTGTATAATAGACTGTATTTGTTATTCACATGTAAATAATGCTGTATAATAGACTGTATTTATGTTATTCACATGTGAATAATGCTGTATAATCAGTGTTGGGTTAGTTACTGAAAACCAGTAACTAGTTAAAGTTACTAGTTACTATTATTTCAAAAGTAACTCAGTTACTAACTCAGTTACTTACAACAAAATGTAATGCGTTACTGTGAAAAGTAACTATTTAGTTACTAGTTTTTTTTCCCTTTTTTTTTTTAAGGCTCCCATTAATGCCCTTTTAGCCTTCATGTCAGTACTGTTATTGCACTGGACAATAATACAATGTGTTGATCAACTTGACATGCATTTGCATCACTCAACTCTGCTAATCAATGTGGTCTACATACAACACACAAACAATGTGGTCTACATACAACACACAAAGACAAAGATATGTTTCAAAGGGCCAATTTATTTCAGGCCCGAACAAATTGACAAAACTATTTTAAATAGCTGCAACATAATGACACTTTAACTTTAACTTTAAGTAGATAGGATCTTTGATCCAAGACACAACTTACATTTAACTAAAATTGTGTTTTCTTTGTGCTCGACAAAAGAAAAGTATTGAGAATGTCTCCATGTTAAGAAACTCGACTTCTGGCTTCACCATGATGGCTTGTTAGTTGTTATGAGAGTAGCATGTGTGTGTGTGTGTGTGGCCCTATAAGATATGACAGCATGTGAGGTGAGTGACGTCAGTGAGTGAGTGGGCGAGAGAGGTGAGGGAGCGGCGACAGTGAGTGCGTGCAGGTGCTCTAGCTTGGTGGATGGCTGCGTCCAATAAAGTCACAAAGTTGCAACAAACCACCGGTCTCGTCATTCACCCTCAGCTGTAAAGACCCACTTCCGGGTAAAGTGAAGGTTGTTAGCCCCGAAGTACATAGGCCCTGGAGGAACGTCTCCCCTGCGCTCCTCAACTACGGTCTGGGAGCCCCCCCCGCCCCCACCCACACAAAGCACGCCTCTTCTTTTCCTTGTGACACAGAAGGACGACACCGCAGCGCTGCAATAAAACACACTCAGATCTTCTGTTTCTAGCCGATACTACATAAAAAATAACGTAAAATAACGCAGTAACGCATCATGTAGTAACGGTAACTGAGTTACTGAATATAAAAAATAACGCGTTAGATTACTAGTTACTGCCGAAACTAACGGCGTTAGTCCCAAAACTGTGTATAATAGACTATTTATATTATTCAAATGTAAAAAACACCTACCGTATTTTCCGCACCACAAGGCGCCCTGGGTTATAAGCCGCGCCTTCAATGAACGGCATATTTCAAAACTTTGTCCACCTATAAGCCGCCCCGTGTTGTAAGCCGCATCTAACTGCGCTAAAGGAATGTCCAAAAAACAGTCAGATAGGTCAGTCAAACTTTAATAATATATTAAAAACCAGCGTTCTAACAACTCTGTTCACTCCCAAAATGTACACAAATGTGCAATCACAAACATACGTATATCAACATGGACAGAGCTGCGTGAAAAAAGCCACCCGGCCTCTTCGCATAAACTTAAACTTACCTTAACCGCTCGCTCATCTTTTCTTCATCCATCCCTTCGAGTTAGCTTTTATGATGACGCCGGCTGGAAAGGTCTCTTTTGGCAAGGTCTTCCTTTTGAATATCACCATGGGTGGAAGTTTCTGGCCATTAGCATGGCAAGCTAGAACCACAGTGAAGGATGACTTCTCATTCCCTGTGGTGCGAATATTCACCGTACGTGCTCCCGTTGTATCCACAGTGCGGTTCACAGGAATATCAGTTGCTGTGAAATAGTAATCCGTGTGCGGATGGAGAGATTGCGTCTTTTCATGAACCGGATCCTTGTCGCTTAGTAGGAGCCATTTTGTGGTCTTTACAGATGTAAACACACAAAGGAAATGAAACGTACGGTGATATCCGCGCGCTTTTTCTTCTTCTACGCGGGCGGGTGGTTGCTTACAGTAGAAGAAGAAGCGCTTCCTGTTCTATGGGGGCGGGTGCTTACCTTGGCGGTTGCTTGCGTAGAAGAAGAAGCGCTTCCTGTTCTACCGGGAAAAAAGATGGCGGCTGTTTACCGAAGTTGCGAGACCGAAACTTTATGAAAATGAATCTTAATATTTATCCATATATAAAGCGCACCGGGTTATAAGGCGCACTGTCAGCTTTTGAGAACATTTGTGGTTTTTAGGTGCGCCTTATAGTGCGGAAAATACGGTAAGTGTTTATTGTCTATTGTGAGCGAACTGTGGTGCTGAATTTCCCCCAGGGATCAATAAAGTACTTTTCTATTCTATTCTATACTTTGAGACAAGAGCTATAGTGAGGCATGCTTGGTCATATCCAACAATTGCCAGAATGACTTTTTATTGTCGATATTGGCAACGGAGTTTCGTTTTTTTAATGATTTGTGCTTGTGGTGTGTCTCTGGATTTTTTCTACGAAAAAAATGTGCCTTGGCTGAAAAAAGGTTGAAAAACACTGCTTTAATGGACACAAAGAACACAATTAAACATCAACTAAATGTGTTTTCCCACTCTAAAGGTCCTTTAATCCATGCCGGTGTGACCATGCGGACACGGGTGCTCCTTATTTTCACTTCCCCCGTTTTCCAAACATCATTTGAGTTTTGAGCCTGATTGTTCTAATGCAGTCATTTCCATCCTGAAGATGAAGATCTGGTCTTGTTGCTGCTGGGAATCCTGCAGCTTCAAGCAGGCGCTGCTAAAACATTCATGCTGTGGACTTTGGCTCGTTAAAGAATGAACCAGAAGCCTCATCATGGAATCCAATATTCATGAAATGGATTTTTCTCAACACTCCCGCTGACGACACTTTGTCCGGACATTCTCTGGCCCTTGTTAGGCCTTGTTAGACCTAGTTAGGCCTTGTTAGACCTGGTTAGACCTTGTTATGCCTTGTTAGACCTAGTTAAACCTTGTTAGACCTAGTTAGACCTTGTTAGGCCTAGTTAGACCTAGTTAGACCTTGTTAGGCAAGTTAATGCTGGCCTAAAGGAGGCCTTTTCAGGCCGGCCAGTTAATTATGGTGTGTTGAGGGATGACCTGCTACACGACTACTAGGACAGGGGTCGGCAACCTTTACCAGTCAAAGAGCCATTTTGACCAGTTTCACAAATTATAAAAAAACAATGGGAGCTGCAAATTTTTTTTTAAATTTTTAAATGAAATAACACTGCATACAAAGTATTTTTTTTTTTGCTTTGTGCTATGTATAAACCAGGGGTCTCAGACACGTTGCCCACACCTTTATATGGAATTTGAAAGCTGGTGCGTCACACGGGTTCAAAATGAATGGCGCTTGTCAGCGTCATGCGTGCCATGATGATACAGCATATAACACCCACTACAACCAGCGTGCCTGGTCAGCCACACGTTGTTTGAGGCTTCCGTTTGCTCACGTAGGTGACAGCAAGGCATACTTGGTCAAAAACCACACAGGCTACACCAGTGGTTCTCAAACTTTTTTTGTCATCCCCCACTTTGGACAAGGGGGAGTTTTCAAGCCCCACCTGCCCCCATCGCCCCAACAGAGCGCTAATGCCAAGCTTTAACATTTTCAAATTTATTGAACATCAAGTTGTTCAATAAATTCAATAACATAAAATAACATCAAGTTCAATGATAAATAAAATAACTGTGCAGCTGTGGTACAACTTGCATCAAGTTCAATAATAAATAAAATAACTTCCATCAAGTTCAATAATAAATAAAACAAAAGTGTTATAACTTGTATCAAGTTCAATAATAAATCAAAAAAAGTGTTATAACTTGCATCACGTTTAATAATAAATCAAAAAAGTGTTATAACTTGCATCACGTTTAATAATAAATCAAAAAAGTGTTATAACTTGCATCACGTTCAATAATAAATCAAAAAAAGTGTTATAACTTGCATCAAGTTCAATAATAAATAAAACAAGTGTTGTAACTTGCATCAAGTTCAATAATAAAAAAAAAAAGTGTTATAACTAGCATCACGTTCAATAATAAATCAAAAAAAGTGTTATAACTTGCATCAAGTTCAATAATAAATAAAACAAAAGTGTTATAACTTGCATCAAGTTCAATAATAAATAAAACAAAAGTGTTATAACTTGCATCAAGTTCAATAATAAATAAAAAAAAGTGTTATAACTAGCATCACGTTCAATAATAAATCAAAAAAAGTGTTATAACTTGCATCAAGTTCAATAATAAATAAAACAAAAGTGTTACAACTTGCATCAAGTTCAATAATAAATAAAACAAAAGTGTTATAACTTGCATCAAGTTCAATAATAAATCAAAAAAAGTGTTATAACTTGCATCAAGTTCAATAATAAATCAAATAACTTGCATCAAGTTCAATAATAAATACAATAAAAGTGCCACTTTGCAATGTTTGCAAAAAAAAGAAGGAGCTATGCATTTGGCAAGACAGGGCAAGTGACAGCACTTTCCCCCAGGAGAGCCACCTTGCTTCACTGTGAAACAGCACGGCTGTATGATCAGCTCCCATTTCCTCACACAGTGCAGAGAACAGTCGCACTTTCAGTGGTCGTGTTTTGATCAAATTTATCGCGCTCACAACATCTGTTAAAACCTCATTGAGTTCGTGGCTGAGCTGCCTTGACGCGAGTGCTTCCCGGTGAATGACACAGTGTGTGCCCGTCAGATTTTTGTTTCTCTGCAGGCGCTGGCTTTGGCTCGACGACCTTTGAGGTGCGAGTCACAAATGTATATATTTGTGTAATTGTGGTCCACACATTAGCCTGCTACCCATCCGCACGAACGTTTGTTCCGCTTAGCCCCGCCCCCATTAGTTACTGTTGCTATGTCTGTCAAACTTTCGCTCGTACCGAGAAATATAAAGCCTACAGTAAAAATAAGTACCGGTAATTTCCATTTATTTATATAGCGGATTTCACAGACAGAATCACAAAGTGATTTACAGTGTGTATAGAAAATGAAAGCATAGTAAAAAAAAAAATCTAAGAATATAATAATTTAAAAAAAAAATGTAAAGTGAAATTTCCTCCCGTTCCTGTCATGTCTCTATTCCCCACCAGTGGGGCGCGCCCCACACTTTGAGAAACGCTGGGCTACACTGACGGTGGCGGTATAAAAAAAAACTTTAACACTCTTACTAATAATGCGCCACACTGTGAACCCACACCAAACAAGAATGACAAACACATTTCGGGAGAACATCTGTACCGTAACACAACATAAACACAACAGGACAAATACCCAGAATCCCATGCAGCCCTAACTCTTCCGGGATACATTATACACCACCGCTACCAAACCCCGCCCACCTCAACCGACGCACAGAGGGGGGCAGGCACGTGCACACATAGGGCCCTATGGGTGCTTGAGCCCCTGCCCTTTTTCGCCTCGTCTTAAAAAGTGCCCTTTGCCTGTGTGTGTTTTTTGTTTTTGTTTTTTTTAAATAACATTAATAAATTCCTGTCAGGGATGTTAAAAAAACAGCGGTACAAAAGCTCCACGTTTTCTTGTAATACCGGGTTGTTTGACCCTGCCGCTTCCGCCAGAGAGGGAGAGAGAGGGCGAGTGAGTGAGTAAGTGAGAGGAGAGCGAGCCAACTGCGCCCCTGAGGAGACGTCACGTGACAGTGGAGCAACTTGAACCAGTGAGTTATGGTCTAGTCGCCGTCCACTTATTCAGCATCTAATATGGGTCATATTTCAGAAAAACGCTGTATTATTCAATGTGTCAGTTTCTGTTTTTGCCGGACGTCGGAGCACGGCGCATCAATTGAGCACGGCACATCAAGTCCGCACAGAGCAGAGCGGATCGTGCGGGACAGGAAGTAGTGTACAAAATACAAAATAAAACACCAGGTTAATTTTCAAAATAAAATGCACTGTGTTTACGGCGGATCACATTTCTCTCACAGTAGAGGTTTAGATATAAAGTTTATTGTGACTTTGCTATTACTGTGTGGGTTAACAAAATAATAATAATAATAATGATAATAAGAAGAAGAATAATGATAATGATAATAATAATAATAATAAAAGTAATAATAATAATAATAATAATAATAATAATGATTATTATTATTATTAATAATAATAATTTCAGCATTCTGGGGATATAAGATGTAGGTTATCTGTTAGGAATATTACCATCTGTATTTAAACTTGATTCATGTTGATTATGCCTGCAGCACAATGCCAAAAAAAGAAAGGATACAGAAAAGGAAGGAGAAGGAGCGCCAGGAAGCAGCTAAGGGTAGCAGACCTCTTAATGCATGGCTAAAACCAAGTACTAGCATCATGGAAGCCCTGAATTTACATTGAGGAGCATATTTGGGTATGGGTGGCCTCCATCCTACAGCCCTCTACTGGCCCCTGGTCCATATTTTTGGGCCTGTATTGCGTTTCAGTTGTTTAGTCTGAGCATTAAGTGAGAAAGACCATAAGTTACAACTTGATGGTGTTTTCATCAAGTTAAGGGAAGAAGGACAGATTTTCTCATTGAATTTTTTTCCATTTGAGTATTTATTTTTGTATTTTTTTTTCAAAGTTCATGTTGCACTGTTCAATGTTCAATATTAAAGTGCTTATATTTAACAATAAATAGCCTAATAATAAACCAGTGTTTTGTTGCTTTTCATGTCTTCCAAGCCTATGATAATGTGAAGTAACTCATTATGACAATAATTTGTTGACACAAAAGAAGTGGCAATCACTTTTACCTACAAAGGACACACAGCTAAGTAGTTAGCTTCCTATTAGCAAATTTAATTCTACATTAATTTCCATATTGTGCAAAGGACCAAAAAATGTTTTCCTGTCCTTTTCTGACTTTGAGCCCCTGCCCCTCTATAATCATGTGCACGTCCCTGGAGGGGGGGGGGGTTGATGTGTGAGGGAGCAGGGTTGGGGTGGGGGCAGGGGTGTATAATGTGGCATATAAATATTTTATAAATATTTTCAAAAAAAAAAAAAAAAAAAATCTTAATTCATTTATTAAATCATCAAATAATATTTGCATTGTTTTTTTATTATTACTTTATTTGCAAATGTTATTTTATTTATTTATTTAAATTATTAATGTATTTTATGTATATTTTTATATTTCTAAAGATATATTTTTATATAAAAATGTTTTTATCGGATCATTATTTTTTATAAATAAACAATTTTAAATATTGGCTGTGTTTTATTTGTCCACATAAATAACTTCCAGTGTCTCCCTGGCGGAGGTAACAAGCACAAAGGTGTTAAAAGCAGCCTCGGCGTGTGCTTGGTAGTAAGCTGAGACCTTTTATAGCCAATCAATAAGTAATCTGCAGGTCAGAGTTTGCTGTTGTTATTTCTTCAAATGAGCTCCTGGAGTCGATCGCCAGTCAAAGCAAAAACACATTTGTCAGCCGTCGTCCTGCCAGTGTCAACTTCTATCTTTTGTTGTTGTTGTTGTTGTTTCTTTTCCCTCACACTGAGCTCTCCATTTATTCACACGCCAAAAACCTTCCACGGACTTAAAGTTGGTTTAAATAAAACACTTTTCCTTCCCGCGTGCTCATCCAGAACAATTGAAGGCGCCGCTTGACTTCCCTTTTCGGGGGATTTTGTAACAATTTCCCTCCTAGGAAATAATGGCAGTAGAAATAATCTGTACCGGAGTCAAACTGTGGCCGATGTGCAGCGTTTATTAAGTGGAGTCAACCCAGATCTGATCATCTCAGGGCCTTGCAGAAAGGATATTGCATCCCATCTGGCCACTTTGGTACAAAACATTAAATTAAATTCATGTTTGGTGTAAAGATAGTTTTCCATAAATCTGTGGCTGAGGACTCCAATGAAAGTCTGCACACTTCAGCAAGCTGCTAACGATTAGCAGCACAATGCAAACATGTTGACTTTATATTGAAGAGATAATCACATTTCACCAAAAGACTTGCAGAGTTTGCCTGTAAATAAATATTTTTGAAATAATAAAAATCTCACGGAAAATCCCGAGCCATTCAACAACAATTAAGGTACATGATTTATTTATTAACTATAAATACAAAAAAAAAAGGATCAAACAAAAGGCGCGCACAGTGGCGGAGAATAAACTATGAACAATTAAACAAAACTTGCAAACTATGGCTTGGATAAAGAAAACTTACTTGGCATGGACAAAAAAGGAGCAGCGTGAACATGGACATTAAAAAAAATGGACAGAGCATAAATGTGGTGTGAGGTCGTCAGGACGAACAACAGAAAATGAATGAACTTAAATACTATGGACACGATTAGTGAAAGCAGGTGCGTGACTCAAAACGTGAAACAGGTGCGTGGCGTGACAGGTGGAAACTAATGGTTGCTATGGTGACAAACAAGAGTGCACAATGAGTCCAAACGTGGAACAGGTGAAACTAATGGGGTAATCATGGAAACAAGACAAGGGAGTGAAAAGACAGAAACTAAAGAGTCCTATAACTAAACAAAAACATGACTTAACACAAAACATGATTACACAGACATGACAAACACGACTACTACTGGACATTTAGACATAAACAACACGACTACTAGTGGACATTTAGACATAAACAACACGACTACTAGTGGACATTTAGATATAATACGACTACTAGTGGATATTTAGACATAAACAATACGACTACTAGTGGACATTTAGACATAAACAATACAACTACTAGTGGACATTTAGACATAAACAACACGACTACTAGTGGACATTTAGACATAAACAACACGACTACTAGTGGACATTTAGACATAAACAACACGACTACTAGTGGACATTTAGACATAAACAACACGACTACTAGTGGACATTTAGACATAAACAACACGACTACTTGTGGACATTTAGACATAAACAATACGACTACTAGTGGACATTTAGACATAAACAACACGACTACTAGTGGACATTTAGATATAATACGACTACTAGTGGATATTTAGACATAAACAATACGACTACTAGTGGACATTTAGACATAAACAATATGACTAATAGTGGACATTTAGACATAAACAACACGACTACTAGTCGACATTTAGACATAAACAATATGACTACTAGTGGACATTTAGACATAAACAACACAACTTTTAGTGGACATTTAGACATAAACAATACGACTACTAGTGGACATTTAGACATAAACAATACGACTACTAGTGGACATTTAGACATAAACAATACGACTACTAGTGGACATTTAGACATAAACAATATGACTACTAGTGGACATTTAGACATAAACAATACGACTACTAGTGGACATTTAGACATAAACAATACGACTACTAGTAGACATTTAGACATAAACAATGCGACTACTAGTGGACATTTAGACATAAACAATGCGACTACTAGTGGACATTTAGACATAAACAATACGACTACTAGTCGACTACAAAAATCAGACTAAAGGTACCAGGTATCCAAAAGGGCCCCACTCAAAAAAAGTGTTATGACTAAGTCATACATCAATGTACAGGTGAGGCAGAACAGGAAGATGGATCGGCACCCCGTAAAAAGTGGGAACATGTAAAAATGGGAGTTAAAACCAGTTGATCCCAGACTTGGTTTCTATTTAAAAAAAAAAAAAAGAAGAAGGGGGGAGGATTCAGGGCGTCTTTTACTGTGCTGGTCTCACTGGGATGTTTAGCAGAAGGAGTTGAATTACGGGCTGTAATTGGTTTCAGGCGAGCGGACACATTTCAATGGTTTGTCCGAATTCATCGTTCCTTCTGCCTCTTAAATTCATCATGTCGCCTCGTCTCTGAGATTTCATCCAATTTGCCATTCAGTTCTGCCATTTTTAAAATGTGTGTGCCCACAGCGCCGCCCATTCCGCCATTGTCCTCCGAATTTGTCGATAAACCAGCGCAATGCTCCAGCCAATCAGCCGACAGTTCCAAATAGATCCTCTCTTACGTCGTCAATGGAACGGATCTGCCGCTTCTCCCCGGAACTTGTACTTCTTGTCGACTGAGTTGGGGGGGTCCAGTTGATCAAATCCATGTTTGGACCTTGGAAAAACGCCGCAAAAAGAGAGGCTCTAAAAGTTAAGACGAGACGACAGTGGACGAGGAAGCAAGTAGGAGAGCTAGAGAGAGGGAGGGGAATGTCACCGCCTTCGTCGAGAGCCAGACCGAGAAGACACAAATAATGAGAATGAGAATCACTGCTGGCTAC
Source organism: Nerophis lumbriciformis (assembly GCF_033978685.3). NCBI lineage: Eukaryota > Metazoa > Chordata > Actinopteri > Syngnathiformes > Syngnathidae > Nerophis > Nerophis lumbriciformis. The sequence goes on along the minus strand of NC_084551.2, from coordinate 63,389,004 downwards.
ATTTTAAGATTGGAGCACGTTCGAAAGCAAGTCAGTAATCATTTACGAATGTACAAACATTATTATTTACAAATGTACAAACAACATGCAGATGAGAGAATATTGATGTCAAATATCTGGAAATGCTAAAAGACACGCTGAGGGGGCGTCGCCCTCTGTGATTAAAAGTCTTCCAGCGAAATAAACAGCAGCAGCGGCAATTTTAATCAGACTGTGTGTGAGTGTGTGTGTGTGTGTGTGTGTGTGTGTGTGTGTGTGTGTGTGTGTGTGTGTGTGTGTGTGTGTGTTGTCAGCTTTGATCCTCACCTCCTCCTTCATTATGAAAACCACCAACAGTGCGATCATCAACCGCGATAATCAGCGCAATCTTTTCTCGCCATCTCCTCGCCGCTACTGTTACCTCCGTCTTTGTCGCTGACGCTAATTCCCACCGTCACATGTCAAAGTGTGTGTGTGTGGTGTGTGTGTGTGGGGACAAATAATAAGTCAGTGGTTATAACCTGCATAGCCTCAGTGTAGAGCAGCCTTTTTAGCAATGACTGCATAGTTCCTCGCAGCAGCTTGTTTTCCTCGTCAGTGTGTAGCAAGAAAAGCTATGTATGCGAGGAGAGTCACGTCCTCGTCCGCGCTAATGGCTAGCCATTAGCGCGGACGAGGACGTGACTCTCCTCGCTAAGCTTTGCTAAAATGAGTGGGAAAACAAGCGCCTGCAGAGAGAATATGCAGTCATCTAAAAAGGCTGCCTCTACACTGAGGCTATGCAGGTTATAACCCACCTAACCTTATCTTTGTCCACACACACACACACACACAATGCCATCCTTTAAAACCTATGCATGCTAACATGCTAACTGTAGCATGCTACCAGTTGGCATTTGTCACATACCAAGTTATATGACTCTACGGTGTATGTCTGCGTAATTAGAGAAAAAAGTGTAAAATTTGCTAAATACAAGTTAGCACAATAACGTTAGCATGCTAAAATGCTAAAGTTAGCATGCTAATAGTTCCAAAGTGTCACATACCAAGTTATATGACTCTAAGGTGTATGGCTGTGTAATTAGAGAAAAAAATATAACATTTGCTAAAAAAAGTTAGCGCAATAACGTTAGCATGCTAACATGCTAAAGTTAGCATGCTAATAGTTCCAATGTGTCACATACCAAGTTATATGACTCTAAGGTGTATGGCTGCGTAATTAGAGAAAAAAGTGTACAATTTGCTAAAAAAAAAAGTTAGCACAATAACGTTAGCATGCTAATAGTTCCAATGTGTCACATACCAAGTTATATGACTCTAGGGTGTATGGCTGTGTAATTAGAGAAAAAATATATAACATTTGCTAAAAAAAGTTAGCGCAATAACGTTAGCATGCTAAAATGCTAAAGTTAGCATGCTAATAGTTCCAATATGTCACATACCAAGTTATATGACTCTAAAGTGTATGGCTGCGTAATTAGAGAAAAAAGTGTAAAATTTGCTAAAAAAATAAGTTAGCGCAATAACGTTAGCATGCTAACATGCTAAAGTTAGCTTGCTAATAGTTCCAATGTGTCACATACCAAGTTATATGACTCTAAGGTGTATGGCTGTGTAATTAGAGAAAAAAATATAACATTTGCTAAAAAAAAGTTAGCGCAATAATGTTAGCATGCTAATAGTTCCAAAGTGTCACATACCAAGTTATATGACTCTAAGGTGTATGGCTGTGTAATTAGAGAAAAAAATATAACATTTGCTAAAAAAAAAGTTAGCGCAATAATGTTTGCATGCTAACATGTTAAAGTTAGCATGCTAATAGTTCTAATGTGTCACATACCAAGTTATATGACTCTAAGGTGTATGGCTGCGTAATTAGAGAAAAAAGTGTACAATTTTCTAAAAAAAAAAAAAAGTTAGCGCTATAACGTTAGCATGCTAACATGCTAAATTTAGCATGCTAATAGTTCCAATGTGTCACATACCAAGTTACATGACTCTAAGGTGTATGGCTGTGTAATTAGAGAAAAAAGTATAACATTTGCTAAAAAAAGTTAGCGCAATAACGTTAGCATGCTAATAGTTCCAATGTGTCACATACCAAGTTATATGACTCTAAGGTGTATGGCTGTGTAATTAGAGAGAAAAAATATAACATTTGCTAAAAAAAGTTAGCGCAATAACGTTAGCATGCTAACATGCTAAAGTTAGCATGCTAATAGTTCTAATGTTTCACATACCAAGTTATATGACTCTAAGGTGTATGGCTGTGTAATTAGAGAAAAAAGTGTAACATTTGCTAAAAAAATAATTTAATGCAATAACGTTACCATGCTAACATGCTAAAGTTAGCTTGCTAATAGTTCCAATGTGTCACATACCAAGTTATATGACTCTAAGGTGTATGGCTGTGTAATTAGAGAAAAAAGTGTAAAATTTGCTAAAAAAATAAGTTAGCGCAATAACGTTAGCATGCTAACATGCTAAAATTAGCTTGCTAATAGTTCCAATGGGTCACATACCAAGTTACATGACTCTAAGGTCTATGGCTGCGTAATAAGAGAAAAAAGTGTAAAATTTGCTAAAAAAAGTTAGCACAATAACGTTAGCATGCTAATAGTTCCAATGTGTCACATACCAAGTTATATGACTTTAAGGTGTATGGCTGTGTAATTAGAGAAAAAAGTATAACATTTGCTAAAAAAAGTTAGCGCAATAACGTTAGCATGCTAACATGCTAAAGTTAGCATGCTAATAGTTCCAATGTGTCACATACCAAGTTATATGACTCTAAAGTGTATGGCTGTGTAATTAGAGAAAAAAGTGTAACATTTGCTAAAAAAAGTTAGCGCAATAACGTTAGCATGCTAACATGCTAAAGTTAGCATGCTAATAGTTCTAATGTGTCACATACCAAGTTATATGACTCTAAGGTGTATGGCTGTGTAATTAGAGAAAAAAGTGTAAAATTTGCCCCAAAATAAGTTAGCGCAATAACGTTAGCATGCTAGCATGCTAAAGTTAGCATGCTAATAGTTCTAATGTGTCACATACCAAGTTATATGACTCTAAGGTGTATGGCTGTGTAATTAGAGAAAAAAGTATAACATTTGCTAAAAAAAAGTTAGCGCAATAATGTTAGCATGCTAACATGCTAAAGTTAGCATGCTAATAGTTCTAATGTGTCACATACCAAGTTACATGACTCTAAGGTGTATGGCTGTGTAATTAGAGAAAAAAGTGTAAAATTTGCTAAAAAAAAAGTTAGCGCAATAACGTTAGCATGCTAACATGCTAAAGTTAGCTTGCTAATAGTTCCAATGTGTCACATACCAAGTTATATGACTCTAAGGTGTAAGGCTGCATAATTAGAGAAAAAAGTGAAAAAGTAGCTTTGAAAAAAGTGAGGGCAATAATTTTAGCATGCTAACATGCTAACGTTAGCATGCTAGTAGTTCCAAAGTGTCACATACCAAGTTATATGACTTTAAGGTGTGTGGCTGCGTAATTAGTGAGAAAAGTGTAAAATTAGTTTAAAAAAAGTTAGCGCAACAATGTTAGCATGCTAATAGTTCCAAAGTGTCACATACCAAGTTATATGACTCTAAGGTGTAAGGCTGCATAATTAGAGAAAAAAGTGAAAAAGTAGCTTTGAAAAAAGTTAGCGCAATAATTTTAGCATGCTAACATGCTAACGTTAGCATGCTAATAGTTCCAAAGTGTCACATACCAAGTTATATGACTTTAAGGTGTGTGGCTGCGTAATAAGTGAGAAAAGTGTAAAATTAGTTTAAAAAATTTAGCGCAATAATGTTAGCATGCTAATAGTTCCAAAGTGTCACATACCAAGTTATATGACTCTAAGGTGTAAGGCTGCATAATTAGAGAAAAAAGTGAAAAAGTAGCTTTGAAAAAAGTTAGCGCAATAGTTTTAGCATGCTAACATGCTAACATTAGCATGCTAATAGTTCCAAAGTGTCACATACCAAGTTATATGACTTTAAGGTGTGTGGCTGCGTAATTAGTGAGAAAAGTGTAAAATTAGCTAAAAAAAAAAGTTAGCGCAGTAATGTTAGCATGCTAACATGCTAAAGTTAGCTTGCTAATAGTTCCAATGTGTCACATACCAAGTTATATGACTCTAAGGTGTAAGGCTGCATAATTAGAGAAAAAAGTGAAAAAGTAGCTTTGAAAAAAGTTAGCGCAATAATTTTCGCATGCTAACATGCTAACGTTAGCATGCTAATAGTTCCAAAGTGTCACATACCAAGTTATATGACTTTAAGGTGTGTGGCTGCGTAATTAGTGAGAAAAGTGTAAAATTAGTTTAAAAAAAGTTAGCGCAATAATGTTAGCATGCTAATAGTTCCAAAGTGTCACATACCAAGTTATGTGACTCTAAGGTGTAAGGCTGCATAATTAGAGAAAAAAGTGAAAAAGTAGCTATGAAAAAAGTTAGCGCAATAATTTTAGCATGCTAACATGCTAACGTTAGCATGCTAGTAGTTCCAAAGTGTCACATACCAAGTTATATGACTTTAAGGTGTGTGGCTGCGTAATTAGTGAGAAAAGTGTAAAATTAGTTTAAAAAAAGTTAGCGCAATAATGTTAGCATGCTAATAGTTCCAAAGTGTCACATACCAAGTTATATGACTCTAAGGTGTAAGGCTGCATAATTAGAGAAAAAAGTGAAAAAGTAGCTTTGAAAAAAGTTAGCGCAATAATTTTAGCATGCTAACATGCTAACGTTAGCATGCTAATAGTTCCAAAGTGTCACATACCAAGTTATATGACTTTAAGGTGTGTGGCTGCGTAATTAGTGAGAAAAGTGTAAAATTTGCTAAAAAAATAAGTTAGCGCAATAACGTTAGCATGCTAACATGCTAAAGTTAGCTTGCTAATAGTTCCAATGTGTCACATACCAAGTTATATGACTCGCAGATGTAAGGCTGCATAATTAGAGAAACAAGTGAAAAAGTAGCTTTGAAAAAAGTTAGCGCAATAATTTTAGCATGCTAACATGCTAACGTTAGCATGCTAGTAGTTCCAAAGTGTCACATACCAAGTTATATGACTTTAAGGTGTGTGGCTGCGTAATTAGTGAGAAAAATGTAAATTTAGTTTAAAAAAAGTTAGCGCAATAATGTTAGCATGCTAATAGTTCCAATGTGTCACATACCAAGTTATATGACTCTAAGGTGTATGGCTGTGTAATTAGAGAAAAAAATATAACATTTGCTAAAAAAAGTTAGCGCAATAACGTTAGCATGCTAACATGCTAAAGTTAGCATGCTAATAGTTCCAAAGTGTCACATACCAAGTTATATGACTCTAAGGTGTGTGGCTGCGTAATTGGTGAGAAAAGTGTCAAATTAGTTTTAAAAAAGTTAGCGCAATAATGTTAGCATGCTAATAGTTCCAAAGTGTCACATACCAAGTTATATGACTCTAAGGTATAAGGCTGCATAATTAAAGAAAAAAGTGAAAAAGTAGCTTTGAAAAAAGTTAGCGCAATAATTTTAGCATGCTAACATGCTAACGTTAGCATGCTAATAGTTCCAAAGTGTCACATACCAAGTTATATGACTTTAAGGTGTGTGGCTGCGTAATTAGTGAGAAAAGTGTAAAATTAGCTAAAAAAAAAAGTTAGCGCAGTAATGTTAGCATGCTAACATGCTAACGTTAGAATGCTTATAGTTCCAAAGTGCCACAAACCAAGGTATATGTCTCTGGGGTAAACGGTTGCAAAATTAGCACAAAAAGTGAGCATGTTAACGTTAGCATGCTACCAGTTGGCATTTGTCACATACCAAGTTATATGACTCTAAGGTGTATGACTGCATAATTAGAGAAAAAAGTGTAGCTAAAAAAAGTTAGCGCAATAATGTTAGCATGCTATCATGCTAACGTTAGCATGCTAATAGTTCCAAAGTGCCACATATATGACTCTGGGGCAAAATTAGCACAAAAAGCTAGCATGTTGATCCTTGACTGTCTTGGTAACCTCCCTTTTTCTTTTTTTGTCTCCTCAGACAAAACTTTTTGTTTCTTTGGTTGGTTTGCAGCTTTGGCCATTATAGCACTTAGGCCTTCTTCTTCTTCACACACACACACACACACGCACGCGCACACACAGACACACACACACACACGCACACGCACACACACACACACACACACACACACACACACACACACACACACACACACACACACACACACACACACACACACACACACAGTTATGCGAGTATAAGAGAGTGAGAATAAATAAATAAATCAATATCTAGATGTGATGTTTGATGTTTGAGAGAAATTGAATTAAAACACACTTTGATATCTCCAGCTCGACCCCCCCCTCCCCCTCCCCCGTGCCCCCTCGCCGCCAAATAAAAGGAATAAAACGAGCCGACTTTGTCAACATGACGACGACCCCACCTCACTCCTCCTGATTGGGATCTGCAAAGCCATTTTGCTGTCAGGTCAGGTAGTCTGATCACGTCTCTCCTCCTCCCTCTCCTTTCTGCTCCTCCCTCCCCTCTTTATCTCTAATGTCTCCTCCTCCCTCTCCTTTCTATCTCTCCTTTCTCCTCCTCCCTCCCATATTTACCTCTCCTTTCTCCTCCTCCCTCTCCTTTCTCCTCCTCCCTCCCCTCTTTATCTCTCCTTTCTCCTCCTCCCTCTCCTTTCTCCTCCCTCCCCTCTTTATCTCTCCTTTCTCCTCCTACCTCCCCTCCTTATCTCTCCCTTCTCCTCCTCCCTCTCCTTTCTCCTCCCTCCCCTCTTTATCTCTCCTTTCTCCTCCTCCCTCTCCTTTCTCCTCCCTCCCCTCTTTATCTCTCCTTTCTCCTCCTACCTCCCCTCTTTATCTCTCCCTTCTCCTCCTCCCTCTCCTTTCTCCTCCCTCCCCTCTTTATCTCTCCTTTCTCCTCCCTCCCCTCTTTATCTCTCCTATCTCCTCCTACCTCCCACCTTTATCTCTTTTTTCTCCTCCTCCCTCTCCTTTCTCCTCCTCCCTCCCACCTTTATCTCTCCTTTCTCTTCCTCCCTCTCCTTTCTCCTTCTCCCTCCCCTCTTTATCTCTCTTTTCTCCTCCTCCCTCCCGTCTTTATCTCTCCTTTCTCCTTCTCCCTGCCCTCCTTATCTCTCCTTTCTCCTCCTCCCTCCTGTCTCTATCTCTCCTTTCTCCTCCTCCCTCCTGTCTTTATCTCTCCTTTCTCCTCCTCCCTCCTGTCTTTATCTCTCTTTTCTCCTCCTCCCTCCCTTCTTTATCTCTCCTCCCTCCTCCCTCCCCTCTTCATCTCTCCTTTCTCCTCCTCCCTCCCCTCCTTATCTCTCCTTTCTCCTCCTCTCTCCCCTCTTTATCCCTCCTTTCTCCTCCTACCTCCTGTCTTTATCTCTCATTTCTACTCCTCCCTCCTGTCTTTATCTCTCCTTTCTCCTCCTCCCTCCTGTCTTTATCTCTCCTTTCTCCTTCTCCCTCCCCTCCTTATCTCGCCTTTCTCCTCCTCCCTCCTGTCTTTATCTCTCCTTTCTCCTTCTCTTTCCCCTCATTATCTCTCCTTTCTCCTCCTCCCTCCTGTCATTATCTCTCCTTTCTCCTCCTCCCTCCTGTCTTTATCTCTCCTTTCTCCTCCTCCCTCCTGTCTTTATCTCTCCTTTCTCCTCCTCCCTCATATCTTTATCTCTCCTTTCTCCTCCTCCCTCCCGTCTTTATCTCTCCTTTCTCCTCCTCCCTCCCCTCCTTATCTCTCCTTTCTCCTCCTCTCTCCCCTCCTTATCTCTCCTTTCTCCTCCTCTCTCCCCTCTTTATCCCTCCTTTCTCCTCCTACCTCCTGTCTTTATCTCTCATTTCTCCTCCTCCCTCCTGTCTTTATCTCTCCTTTCTCCTTCTCCCTCCCCTCCTTATCTCGCCTTTCTCCTCCTCCCTCCTGTCTTTATCTCTCCTTTCTCCTTCTCTTTCCCCTCATTATCTCTCCTTTCTCCTCCTCCCTCCTGTCATTATCTCTCCTTTCTCCTCCTCCCTCCTGTCTTTATCTCTCCTTTCTCCTCCTCCCTCCTGTCTTTATCTCTCCTTTCTCCTCCTCCCTCATATCTTTATCTCTCCTTTCTCCTCCTCCCTCCCGTCTTTATCTCTCCTTTCTCCTCCTCCCTCCCCTCCTTATCTCTCCTTTCTCCTCCTCCCTCCCGTCTTTCTCCTCCACCGTCTGCCTGCCGGCTGTGTGGAGAACTTGCCAGAAGCATCTGTCACATCTGGCTGCTACATGTAAATAAAGTACATCTCTCTTCTCCCCGCCGACTGTATTTTGGCCCCATTCTTGTGAGAATCCTGCATGAAGCATTAGGAGTGAGGTACATCTGTGAGCGGTTAATATTGGATCATCTCTTGGTTCTTCACCTCTGACCTCCAACCTTTTGCCATGTTTCCCTCCATCCACTTCACTTTAGCTTCTGCCAATTGCATTTCAGACCATATATGTATGCTAAATATGTATATTATATTTCAGTTGAGTTTCAATGTAATGCATCACATATTTCCAGTTCTTTCATTACAGCACGTCTGAAAAGGAGTAGGAAGAAGCAGAGCTGATTTAATCCTACCCCTTTTCATACCAGAGCAATTTTATCCCATGTCCTTGTTCTCTGTTCCGGAACAGTGAATACATGAATAGTAAATAAATAGCATACCATAGTAAGTAAACAAATATTAAATACATAAATAAAAAGAAAAAATTCTTGTTGTGTGTACTTTGTGATCACTTGTAGTCTCTTAAAGTGAATCATATTGCTGCTTTCTTTCATTTATTTGCTTAATCCATTCCATCATTTAATTCCACATACTAAAGGTTTTAAGTCTTGTACGTGCGTACAAATGTTTTAAATGACATTTTCCTCTAAGGTTATATTTCTCCTCTTTTGGTGAGAAGAATTGTTGTACATTCTTGGCTAGCAGGTTATAGTTTGCATCATTTTAGATCAGGGGTGCTCACACTTTTTCTGCAGGCGAGCTACTTTTCAATTGATCAAGTCGTGGGGATCTACCTCATTCATATATATAATTTATATTTACTTATTTATGAAATATATGTTTTTGTTAACAAGTTAAAGGTGTTTAATGATAATGCAAGCATGTTTAACACATATAGTTAATATTGTTAATACATTAAAGGTGTTTAATGATAATACAAGTATGTTTAATACATATAGTTAATATTGTTAACAAGTTAAAGGTGTTTAAAGATAATGCAAGTATGTTTAACACATATAGTTAATATTGTTAACAAGTTAAAGGTGGTTAAAAATAATACAAGCATGTTTAACACAAATAGTTAATATTGTTAACAACTTAAAGGTGGTTAAAGATAAAACAAGCATGTTTAACACATATAGTTAATATTGTTAACAACTTAAAGGCGGTTAAAGATAATACAAGCATGTTTAACACATATAGATTCCTTTCTTTCATGAAGACAAGAATATAAGTTGGTGTATTACCTGATTGTGATGACTTGCATTGATTGGAATCAGACAGTGGTGATGATAACGTCCGCATTTTCGAATGGAGGAGAAAAAAAGTCCTCCTTTCTGTCCAATACCACATGAAAGTGGTTGGTTTTTAGCATCTTATTTGTCCAGCTTCCGTACTCCTTTGTATACACTTTACAAGAAATACATTGTCGGCAAACTCCGTAGCTTGCTAGCTTGTGCACGCCAGCTTTCTGAGACTCTTATTTTGGTAGCGCAGACAGGATGAAGCAGAGCTTTTATTGTGCAACTGTGCAGTCGGTCTTTTGAGTTTTGACGACAGGTACGGCGCCAGAGTCTGTTGAAATAAAGTGTTTCTCGCCTTCCAGTCGGTAATTTTAATGAGCTGGCAGCAGCCAGCGTCATCTCAGAAGACCCTCGGGTGCCGTGAATGTCAATCAAGTGACCAAAGTGACGTCATAGTGAAGATTTATGATCGCTCATTTTTAGGACTATTTTTTAATGCCTGGCTGGTGATCGACTGACACACCCTCCGAGATCGACCGGTAGATCGAGATCGACCGGTAGATCGCGATCGACGTAATGAGCACCCCTGTTTTAGATGAATCATTGACTTTCAATAATTGTGATTTAATAAATAAAGTGTTTGTATGTATAAAACCATTATTTATCTTTCTTTTTCTTTAGATATGTGTGCTAGTTCTAGCTATTAGGCTGTTCTAGTTTTTAAAGTTTTATTTTTTTTTACTATTTATTTTACTTGTTGTGGGCAGCTATTTGAGGTTTTAGCGTTGTTTGTTTTTTAATTTTTTTATTTATTTTTTTGTTAGTTTTTTTAAATGCACTGTAGCACTTTGAGGTTGTTTGCTCAATGTAAAGTGATTTTACAAATAAAATATATTATTATTATTATTAGAGATGGCCGATAATATCGGCAGACCGATATTATCGGTCAATAAATGCTTTAAAATGTAATATCGAAAATCACCGGTATTGTTTTTTTTATTATCGGTATCATTTTATTTTTTTTATTTTTTTAAATTTTTTTATTAAATCAACATAAAAAACAAAAGATACACTAACAATTAGTGCACCAACCCAACCCCATGTTTTTAATTTATTTATCTTATTTTATTGTATTATTATTTTTTAAAAAGGACCTTATCTTCACCATACCTGGTTGTCCAAATTAGGCATAATAATGTGTTAATTCCACGACTGTATATATCAGTATCGGTTGATATTGGTATCGGTAATTAAGAGTTGGACAATATCGGTGTCATGTCTGTGTAATCATGTTTTGCTTAGTTATTTGACTCTTTAGTTTCTGGCTTTTCACTCCCTTGTCTTGTTTCCATGATTACCCCATTAGTTTCACCTGTTCCACGTTTGGACTCATTGTGCACTCTTGTTGTCACCATAGCAACCCATTAGTTTTCACCTGTCACGTCACGCACCTGTTTCACGTTTTGAGTCACGCACCTGTTTTCGTTAATCATGTCTGTAGTATTTAAGTTCATTGTTTTCAGTTTGTCTGTCTGGTGACATCCCCACATTTATGCTTCTGCACACTCTCCACACCCTTATGATCCTTGCTGCTCTTTTTTTCATGCCGTTTCCATGCCAAGTAAGTTTTTGTTTATTAAGCCACAGTTAGTGTTTTTTTGTTGTTCATAGTTTTTGCCTTTGTGCATGTGTTTGGTTTCATAGTTTGTTCTCCGCCATTGTGCGCGCCTTTTGTTTACTTCCTTGTTTTGTATTTATAGTCTTTAAATAAAAATGTATCTTAATTCCCGTCTCGCCCGAGCCAACTTTCCGTTGCCTTCGAGAAAAACTAAACCTCAGGACCAAGTCATGACAATCGGAATATCGGATATCGACAAAAAAGCCATTATCGGACATCCCTATTTATTATTATGTTCTCTTTTATCCACCATTATGTATTATTCTAATTGATCGTTTTTGTAACACATTTAGAGAATGAAGTGTATTTATCCGTCAAAATGTTTAAAAATGTCTGATTAAATGAAAGATTGTGCAGTTAGAACATGATTTTGCATCCAAGCGTGGTGAAAAGTGTTTGAGAGCATCTCCTGGTTGATGACCTCAGTTTGTGCTCATGTTGCACCTTAAAGCAGTTTGTGCTCATGTTGCACCTTAAAGCAGTTTGTGCTCATGTTGCACCTTAAAGCAGTTTGTGCTCATGTTGCACCATAAAGCAGTTTGTGCTCATGTTGCACCATAAAGCAGTTTGTGCTCATGTTGCACCTTAAAGCAGTTTGTGCTCATGTTGCACCTTAAAGCAGTTTGTGCTCATGTTGCACCATAAAGCAGTTTGTGCTCATGTTGCACCTTAAAGCAGTTTGTGCTCATGTTGCACCTTAAAGCAGTTTGTGCTCATGTTGCACATTAAAGCAGTTTGTGCTCATGTTGCACCATAAAGCAGTTTGTGCTCATGTTGCACATTAAAGCAGTTTGTGCTCATGTTGCACCTTAAAGCAGTTTGTGCTCATGTTGCACCATAAAGCAGTTTGTGCTCATGTTGCACATTAAAGCAGTTTGTGCTCATGTTGCACCATAAAGCAGTTTGTGCTCATGTTGCACCTTAAAGCAGTTTGTGCTCATGTTGCACCTTAAAGCAGTTTGTGCTCATGTTGCACCTTAAAGCCGTTTGTGCTCATGTTGCACCTTAAAGCAGTTTGTGCTCATGTTGCACCTTAAAGCAGTTTGTGCTCATGTTGCACCTTAAAGCAGTTTGTGCTCATGTTGCACCTTAAAGCAGTTTGTGCTCATGTTGCACCTTAAAGCAGTTTGTGCTCATGTTGCACCTTAAAGCAGTTTGTGCTCATGTTGCACCTTAAAGCAGTTTGTGCTCATGTTGCACCTTAAAGCAGTTTGTGCTCATGTTGCACCTTAAAGCAGTTTGTGCTCATGTTGCACCTTAAAGCAGTTTGTGCTCATGTTGCACCTTAAAGCAGTTTGTGCTCATGTTGCACCTTAAAGCAGTTTGTGCTCATGTTGCACCTTAAAACAGTTTGTGCTCATGTTGCACCTTAAAGCAGTTTGTGCTCATGTTGCACCTTAAAGCAGTTTGTGCTCATGTTGCACCTTAAAGCAGTTTGTGCTCATGTTGCACCTTAAAGCAGTTTGTGCTCATGTTGCACCTTAAAGCAGTTTGTGCTCATGTTGCACCTTAAAGCAGTTTGTGCTCATGTTCCACCTTAAAGCAGTTTGTGCTCATGTTGCACCTTAAAGCAGTTTGTGCTCATGTTGCACCTTAAAGCAGTTTATGCTCATGTTGCACCTTAAAGCAGTTTGTGCCCATGTTGCACCATAAAGCAGTTTGTGCTCATGTTGCACCTTAAAGCAGTTTGTGCTCATGTTGCACCTTAAAGCAGTTTGTGCTCATGTTGCACCTTAAAGCAGTTTGTGCTCATGTTGCACCATAAAGCAGTTTGTGCTCATGTTGCACCTTAAAGCAGTTTGTGCTCATGTTGCACCTTAAAGCAGTTTGTGCTCATGTTGCACCTTAAAGCAGTTTGTGCTCATGTTGCACCTTAAAGCAGTTTGTGCTCATGTTGCACCTTAAAGCAGTTTGTGCTCATGTTGCACCTTAAAGCAGTTTGTGCTAATGTTGCACCTTAAAGCAGTTTGTGCTCATGTTGCACCTTAAAGCAGTTTGTGCTCATGTTGCACCTTAAAGCAGTTTGTGCTCATGTTGCACCTTAAAGCAGTTTGTGCTCATGTTGCACCTTAAAGCAGTTTGTGCTAATGTTGCACCTTGAAGCAGTTTGTGCTCATGTTGCACATTAAAGCAGTTTGTGCTCATGTTGCACTTTAAAGCAGTTTGTGCTCATGTTGCACCTTAAAGCAGTTTGTGCTCATGTTGCACCTTAAAGCAGTTTGTGCTCATGTTGCACCATAAAGCAGTTTGTGCTCATGTTGCACCTTAAAGCAGTTTGTGCTCATGTTGCACCTTAAAGCAGTTTGTGCTCATGTTGCACCATAAAGCAGTTTGTGCTCATGTTGCACCATAAAGCAGTTTGTGTTCATGTTGCACCTTAAAGCAGTTTGTGCTCATGTTGCACCTTAAAGCAGTTTGTGCTCATGTTGCACCTTAAAGCAGTTTGTGCTCATGTTGCACCTTAAAGCAGTTTGTGCTCATGTTGCACCATAAAGCAGTTTGTGCTCATGTTGCACCTTAAAGCAGTTTGTGCTCATGCTGCACCTGAAAGCAGTTTGTGCTCATGTTGCACCTTAAAGCAGTTTGTGCTCATGTTGCACCTTAAAGCAGTTTGTGCTCATGTTGCACCATAAAGCAGTTTGTGCTCATGTTGCACCATAAAGCAGTTTGTGCTCATGTTGCACATTAAAGCAGTTTGTGCTCATGTTGCACCTTAAAGCAGTTTGTGCTCATGTTGCACCTTAAAGCAGTTTGTGCTCATGTTGCACATTAAAGCAGTTTGTGCTCATGTTGCACCTTAAAGCAGTTTGTGCTCATGTTGCACCATAAAGCAGTTTGTGCTCATGTTGCACCATAAAGCAGTTTGTGCTCATGTTGCACCATAAAGCAGTTTGTGCTCATGTTGCACCTTAAAGCAGTTTGTGCTCATGTTGCACCTTGAAGCAGTTTGTGCTCATGTTGCACCTTGAAGCAGTTTGTGCTCATGTTGCACCTTAAAGCAGTTTGTGCTCATGTTGCACCTTGAAGCAGTTTGTGCTCATGTTGCACCATAAAGCAGTTTGTGCTCATGTTGCACCTTAAAGCAGTTTGTGCTCATGTTGCACCTTAAAGCAGTTTGTGCTCATGTTGCACCATAAAGCAGTTTGTGCTCATGTTGCACCTTAAAGCAGTTTGTGCTCATGCTGCACCTGAAAGCAGTTTGTGCTCATGTTGCACCTTAAAGCAGTTTGTGCTCATGTTGCACCTTAAAGCAGTTTGTGCTCATGTTGCACCTTAAAGCAGTTTGTGCTCATGTTGCACCTTAAAGCAGTTTGTGCTCATGTTGCACCTTAAAGCAGTTTGTGCTCATGTTGCACCTTAAAGCAGTTTGTGCTCATGTTGCACCTTAAAGCAGTTTGTGCTCATGTTGCACCTTAAAGCAGTTTGTGCTCATGTTGCACCTTAAAGCAGTTTGTGCTCATGTTGCACCTTAAAGCAGTTTGTGCTCATGTTGCACCTTAAAGCAGTTTGTGCTCATGTTGCACCTTAAAGCAGTTTGTGCTCATGTTGCACCTTAAAGCAGTTTGTGCTCATGTTGCACCTTAAAGCAGTTTGTGCTCATGTTGCACCTTAAAGCAGTGTGTGCTCATGTTGCACCTTAAAGCAGTTTGTGCTCATGTTGCACCTTAAAGCAGTTTGTGCTCATGTTGCACCTTAAAGCAGTTTGTGCTCATGTTGCACCTTAAAGCAGTTTGTGCTCATGTTGCACCTTAAAGCAGTTTGTGCTCATGTTGCACCTTAAAGCAGTTTGTGCTCATGTTGCACCTTAAAGCAGTTTGTGCCCATGTTGCACCTTAAAGCAGTTTGTGCTCATGTTGCACCTTAAAGCAGTTTGTGCTCATGTTGCACCTTAAAGCCACACATTTAGCAGCCCTAATGGGAGCTTTTGTCATGACTTGGTCCGGGGTGTGTGCTTTTCCAGGATGCAACGGAAAGTTGGCTGGTGCAAGATGGGAATGAAGGTACATGATTTATTATTATTATCAAAAAAAGGAATAAATGAAAGCGCGCACAGTGGCGGAGAATAAACTATGAAACCAAAAGACTATAGCAAAAAAGTACAAACAAAAAACACGCACAATGGCGGAGAACAAACTATGAAACCAAAAAGACTATAAATATGGAACAAAAACTTACTTGGCTTGGACAAAAGTAGTTGCTTGAGGAATTGACATGAAAAGAAGTATCAGGCATGAACAGAGCATACATGTGTTGAGGTCGTCAGGACGAACAACAGAAAATGAATGAACTTAAATACTATGGACATGATTAGTGAAAGCAGGTGCGTGACTCAAAACGTGAAACAGGTGCGTGACGTGACAGGTGAAAACTAATGGTTGCTATGGTGACCAGACAAGGGAGTGAAAAGACAGAAACTAAACAAAACATGACTTAAAACAAAACATGATAATACAGACATGACAGCTTTTATCGCAGGCTTGTATAACGCCAGAGAATGAGGCCGTCCTCGTCCTAACTCAAGGTTTTAAAATCTGCATCAGCGTCCATTTACGTCCTTGCATTGATTGGCTAACAGCTTTGCAGCTAACGACGTCCTGCGGGTTTCTTTCCTCTTCCTTTTTTTTTTTTTA
The DNA here is from genome assembly GCF_033978685.3 of Nerophis lumbriciformis. Lineage (NCBI taxonomy): Eukaryota > Metazoa > Chordata > Actinopteri > Syngnathiformes > Syngnathidae > Nerophis > Nerophis lumbriciformis. Next base: position 63,373,224 of record NC_084551.2, on the reverse strand, counting down.
AAAGTCCATTCTGCTTCCGCCGGCCTTTGTCCTCACATTTTCTTCTCCATTTGCTCGTGGCTGTGAGCAAATATGAAACTCTGCCAGGGTGTTAGTCAAAGAGGCCTCAATCATGAGCGGGCACGCCTCAGCTCCTCGCCGCTCGTCCTAATTGGAAAAGACTGCTCTAAGTGGTCTGCAAGAGCAGGGACGTTCCTCTCACCTGCACCAGGATTCCTTACATTACATGCAAATGCACCTGCACTGTTTTCCTGGAAGAGGAAGGAGAAGATGGCGTGTGCAGCAGCTGATTGATGAGCTGTTGGAGGCCGTGACATCACACGCCCAGATGCTTTTTAGGGAGGCAGGAAGCTCTCATAAAACAAGTCTTTTCCCCACAGCAGATCAGAGAAATAGAAATCATCCGTTCCAGAGTTAAACTGTGGCCTTCATACAAGCTTTTTCCAACTAGAAGCTTTTAAAACAATAATACGTTTAAAAGGGGAACTGCACTTTTTAGGGAATAATGTGTATATATGTGTATGTGTGTATATATATGTATATTTATGTTTACGCGTGTATATATGTATATTTATGTGTATATGTGTGTATATATATGTATATTTATGTTTATGCATGTATATATATATATATATATATATATATATATATATATATATGTATATTTATGTATATATGTGTGTGTATATATGTATATTAATGTATATATGTGTGTGTATATATGTATATTTATGTATATATGTGTGTATATATGTGTATGTATATATATATATATATATATATATATATATATATATATATATATATATATATATATATATATATATATATATATATATATATATATTTATGTATATATGTGTGTGTGTATATATGTATATTTATGTTTACGCATGTATATATGTATATTTATGTTTATGCATGTGTATATATATATATATATATATATATATATATATATATATATATATATATATATGTATATTTATGTATATATGTGTGTGTATATATGTATATTTATGTATATATATATATGTATATTTATGTATATATGTGTGTGTATATATGTGTGTGTATATATGTGTATATATATATATATATATATATATATATATATATATATATATATATATATGTATATTTATATATATATATATATATATATATTTATGTATATATATGTGTGTGTATATATGTATATTTATGTTTACGCATGTATATATGTATATTTATGTGTATATGTGTGTGTATATATGTATATTTATGTTTATGCATGTGTATATATATATATATATATATATATATATATATATATATATATATATATATATATATATATATATATATATGTATATTTATGTATATATGTGTGTGTATATATGTATATTTATGTATATATATATATATGTATATTTATGTATATATGTGTGTGTATATATGTATATTTATGTATATATGTGTGTGTATATATGTGTATATATATATATATAGATATATATGTATATTTATATATATATGTGTGTGTGTACATATGTATATTTATGTATATGTGTGTGTGTGTGTGTGTATATATATAAACATATATATATATATATATATATATATATATATATATATATATATATATATATATGTATATTTATGTATATATGTGTGTGTATATATGTATATTTATGTATAAATGTGTGTATATATGTATATTCATGTATATATGTGTGTGTATACATGTATATTTATGTATATATGTATATATGTGTGTGTGTATATATGTATATTTATGTATATATGTGTGTATATGTATATATGTGTGTATATATGTATATTTATGTATATATGTATGCATATATGTATGTATACACATATACATATGTATGTGCATGTGTATATATATGTATATTTATGTATATATGTGTGTATTTATGTATATTTATGTATATATGTGTGTGTATATATGTATATTTATGTATATATGTGTGTATTTATGTATATTTATGTATATATGTGTGTGTGTATATATGTATATTAATGTATATGTGTATATAAACACATATACATATGTATATGCATGTGTGTATATTTGTGTGTGTATATATGTATATATGTGTATATATGTATATTTATGTATAAATGTATTTGTATATGTGTGTATTTATGTATATATGTATGTATGTGTATAAACTAAATATTGCTCCTGATTTAAAGGTGTTGGTGAAGAGGCGCCAATCAGTCAGCATGTGGTGCACCATCATGGAGGAGGAATTATAAAACATGATGGAGGAGGAATTATAAAACATCATGGAGGAGGAATTAGAAAACATGCTTTTCCTAATGAGCTCAGTTGAATATTCCCCAGCACGCCATGTTGGCTTTTCAGGCTTCAGGTTTCCATTCATCCGACGCCTCGAATTGATGCTTTTTCTCCAGCGAGCATCGATGACCGCGACGCTATCAAAGCGGACGGCTGTTTGTCTCGGATGGCGGACGAGAGAGTAGAAAGAAATAAGGCGGTTTGGAGCCCAGACGGTCAAAAGACGGCTTTGTGACAAATTATGTGTCATTTATGTGCCTGGACTAGTTAGCCAACAGCTACACTATGTTGCCAAAAGTATTTGGCCACCTGCCTTGACTCACATATGACCTTGAAGTGTCATCCCATTCCTAACCCATAGGCTTCAATATGACCTTTTGCAGCTATTGCAGCTTCAACTCTTCTGGGAAGGCTGTCCACAAGGTTGCAGAGTGTGTTTATAGCAATTTTCCACCATTCTTCCAAAAGGGCATTGGTGAGGTCACACACTGATGTTGGTGGAGAAGGCCTGGCTCTCAGTCTCCCTTCTAATTCATCCCAAAAGTGTTCTATGGGGTTCAGGTCAGGACTCTGTGCAGGCCAGTCAAGTTCATCTACAGCATGGACCTGGCTTGGTGCACAGTCATGTTGGAAGAGGAAGGGGCCCGCAAGGTTGGGAGCATGGAATTGTCCAAAATGTTTTGGTATCCTAGAGCATTCAAAGTTCCACAGGTGTGTTGTTGTGTTGGCCAACAGGTGTGTAGTTGTGTCGGCCCACAGGTGTGTTGTAGTGTTGGCCCACAGGTGTGTAGTTGTGTCGGCCCACAGGTGTGTTGTAGTGTTGGCCCACAGGTGTGTAGTTGTGTCGGCCCACAGGTGTGTTGTAGTGTTGGCCCACAGGTGTGTAGTTGTGTTGGCCCACAGGTGTGTCGTTGTGTTGGCTAGCATCAGCATTTTATCACAAACTAAATTAAAATTGCAAAACTTGGACCAATTTGTGAGACCTGAGACAAGTGACCAAACATTCACACATTTATACTATATATATATATATATATATATATATATATATATATATATATATATATATATATATATATATATATATATATATATATATATATATATATATATATTGAAGTACCAATGATTGTCACACACACACTATGGTGTGGTGAAATTATTCTCTGCATTTGACCCATTACCCTTGATCACCCCCTGAGAGGTGAGGGGAGCAGTGAGCAGCAGCGGTGGCCACGCCGGGGAATCATTTTTGGTGATTTAACCCCCAATTCCAACCCTTGATGCTGAGTGTCAAGCAGGGAGGTAATGGCTCCCATTTTTATAGTCTTTGGTATGACTCGGCCAGGGTTTGAACTCACAACCTGGCCTTCTATATATATATATATATATATATATATATATATATATATATATATATAATAAATTATTATTTATTTATATATATATATATAAATAAATTAAATAAATACTTGAATTTCAGTGTTCATTTATTTACACATATACACACACATAACACTCATCTACTCATTGTTGAGTTAAGGGTTGAATTGTCCATCCTTGTTCTATTGTCTGTCACTATTTCAGAACACACACATTATACAAATATACATTATAAAATCAATAAGAAAACGGGAGCTCTAATTTGGGAGTCTGAATTAGGATCAGAAGTTCCTATATAAACATTGCGTACTCAAGTCGCCATTTTGTATTGATTACTGCAGCTGTGCACTGGATTCATTCACAAATACAAACTACAACTCACAAACACTTTAGAGTTAGGCTCCACCATCAGAATGTGTACTTAAACTTATAAAGATCACATGGATATTATTCAGTGAGTTGATTCACCAAAACTAACCTGTTATACAGGAGGAAAAAGCACACAGGACGTTTCAATTGTTCACAGACTGGTCGCGCTCATCAGAATGACAAGACACTTCCGGTCTGCAGGTGATAGCATTCAATTGGGAAGAAACACCCTACTGCCCCCTACTGACCAATGTGAAAACTGATAAATGTGGAATGACAGCTCCAAAAACGAATTCAAACCACAAAATAAAATAAATAAATCAACACAAAAATGTGACACATTATGGGTGGGTCACATATGCATGTACAGTAGATGGCAGTATTGTCCTGTTTAAAAGTGTCACAACATTGCTGTTTACGGCAGACACACTGCTTTACGGTAGACGAAAACTTGACTGCTGTTGTTGTGTGTTGTTACCGCGCTGGGAGGACGTTAATGAAACTGCCGTACAATAAACCCACGTAAGAAACCAAGAACTCGCCCTCGATCATTAGCTGTTTATATTGTTGGAAAGCGGACGTGTGAACAGGCTGTCAACACGTCGCTCAGGTCCGCATGGAGCTGGAGGGGGCGTGGCCTCCAGCTCCGCCTGAATTTCGGGAGATTTTCAGGAGAAAATTTGTCCCGGGAGGTTTTCGGGAGAGGCGCTGAATTTCGGGAGTAATATCCGGGAGGGTTGGCAAGTATGGTTGTGACGTTGATTTGCCCGTTGAAACGTGGTCTTTTCCCAACCAACACTGTGGATCCAACGTTAGACATCCACGTTGTCTCAATTCCCAAATGCAACGATTTCGCCACGTTGTTTCAAAGTCAGGCTCTTTGCCTTTTGCATAACAGGGATGTTTGAGTTGTGAAATGTGTAACTGACAGTAGAAACAGACCACGTTCCACTGCAGAGAACTCTGGTTGTTAGGTGGATATAGTTCAACAGCGCCCCCTATAGTGTAGCTATCAGAGGTGGGTAGTAACGCGCTACATTTACTCCGTTACATCTACTTGAGTAACTTTTGGGATAAATTGTACTTCTAAGAGTAGTTTTAATGCAACATACTTTTACTTTTACTTCAGTATATTTATAGAGAAGGAACGCTACTTTTACTCCGCTACTTTTATCTACATTCAGCTCGCTACTCGCTACTATTTTTTATCGATCTGTTAATGCACGCTTTGTTTGTTTTGGTCTGTCAGACAGACCTTCATAGTGCCTGCGTTTCAACAAATGCAGTCACTGGTGACGTTCACTCCGTTCCACCAATCAGATGCAGTCACTGGTGACGCTGGACCAATCAAACAGAGCCAGGCGGTCACATGATCTGACAAGTTGAAGAACTTATTGGGGTGTTACCATTTAGTGGTCAATTGTACGGAATATGTACTGTACTGTGCAATCTACTAATAAAAGTTCCAATCAATCAATCAAAAGTGTGAAGGAAAAAAGACCCTTTTTTATTTCAACCGTACATCCCGTCAAAAGCCTAAAGACTGACTGCACAGTTCCTGTCTTCACAATAAAAGTGCCGCTCCATCGCGCCTGCGCTTTCAAAATAAGAGTCCCCGAAAGCCATCGCAAACAAGCTAGCAAGCTACGGAGTTTGCCGCCAATGTATTTCTTGTAAAGTGTATAAAAACGAATATGGAAGCTGGACAAATAAGATGCCAAAAAGCAACCACTTTCATGTGGTATTAGACAGAAAGGAGGAACTTTTTTTCTCCTCTATTTGAAAACGTGGACGTTTGTCATCACTACTGTCTGATTCCAATCAATGCAAGTCATCAGAATCAGGTAATACACCAACTTATATTCTTGTCTTCATGAAAGAAAGGAATCTATATGTGGTAAACATGCATGTATATTCATTAAAACACCTTTAACATGCAAACAAAAACGGCAAAATAAATAAATATAAATTATATACTGTATATATCAATGTATGTATATATATATATATATATATATATATATATATATATATGTGTGTGTATATATATATATATATGTGTGTGTATATATATATATATATATGTGTGTGTATATATATATATATATGTGTGTGTATATATATATATATATGTGTGTGTATATATATATATATATGTGTGTGTATATATATTAGAGATGCGCGGATAGGCAATTTATCTCATCCGCAACCGCGTCAGAAAGTCGTCATCCATCCGCCATCCACCCGATGTAACGTTTGATCAAAACTGCATCCGCCCGCCATCCGCCCGTTGTTATATATCTAATATTAATAAAAAATTAAAAAAAAGGGTGAAAACTACGCGAATTGCACCTTGTGCAGACAAAATTTTTCGATCGGACACGGAGGAATTAGCGATGTAAAAGACCACGTTGGGACAAAAAAACACAAGTCTAATGCCGTTGCTAGCGATACAAGTGGAAAACTTTCAACGTTTTTCGTCGCCCAAACAGATTCTTTGGATGTGATAAATGCCGAAGTTTTATTTACGGAGGCAATAATTGAGCATGGACTTCCAATCGCACTGGCTGATCACATGGGACAGTTAATAATGTAATGCAACCTTTAAAAATCATTACGCGGTGATCGCGATCCCAAAAATAAACTTTTCTTGCATGATAATGTCCAGAAAATTTCGCTTTATATTACTATAGAGTCCTTTTAACGAATGAGTTTGATGGTTTATCACAAACCTTAAATGAAATTCCATGGCCACCGTCCTGCTCTCTATATCAACCAGGGTGAGCCCCACCCCTTTCGTGAGCGCACTGTGCGCGGAGTGACCCCTGTTACGCGCCCCCGGCAACAGGGGTGGCAAGCAGGTAAGCTGCGCGGGCGGAGCGCGCGGAGTGACCCATGTTACGAGCCCCCGGCCACGGGGGTGGCGGGCAGGTAAGCTGCTTACCTGCTGCGCGTGACGCCGGCCGCGGCGAAAGCGGACGAGGCGGGGTGTCGGTGCGGTGGGCGCGGTAGTAACCCTGGACGTGCGTCGGGCCCTTCTCGCGGATCGCCTCAGCTACGGCTCCCGGTGGGGCCCTCTCAGGGGAAGGGGCCTCGGTCCAGGACCCCGGCGAGGCGTCCCTTCTCCGCTCCGTAAAAGTGTCCATCTCTTTTCTTTTTTCTTCTTCTGTTGTGGCATATGCTGCAGGTGCCTGCTCGTTTTTCGTACGTGGGTAACAACATTTAACTATGTATATATATTTCCCAATTGGTTTAACTGCCACCCGCAAAAAAACAAACAAAAAAAAAACAAACAAAAAAAAAATCTAATTAATCCGCCCGACCCGACCCGCGAGCGGATAAAATCTTATTTTTTTTAATTTCATCCGCCCGATCCGCGGATAATCCGCGGACTCCGCGGTTGTGTCCGCAAACCGCGCATCTCTAATATATATATATATATGTGTATATATATATATATATATATATGTGTGTGTGTGTGTTTATATATATATATTTATATATATGTTTGTGTGTATATATGTATATATATGATATGTGTGTGTATGTTACTCATCAGTTACTCAGTACTTGAGTAGTTTTTTCACAACATACTTTTTACTTTTACTCAAGTAAATATTTGGGTGACTACTCCTTACTTTTACTTGAGTAATAAATCTCTAAAGTAACAGTACTCTTACTTGAGTACAATTTCTGGCTACTCTACCCACCTCTGGTAGCTATTAAGACACACACTGCTGCCAACTTGCATCATGCTGGCAAATGGGGGGAAATGCAAGAAACGGCAAGGACAATTAGTCAATGTGTCGCTTCTTCCCCCCGCAGTCTTGGAACAAATGACTTGCAAGGGCAAATCTATTTGCTGTGACTCGGCCTTGTGAGGCTGGGCTGTGGAACCTTCTTCCTACTTCCTTCTTCCTTCTTCTTTCTTCCTTCTTCCTTCTTCCTTGGTCCGTCACAGACACATTTCACTTGGAAGTCGGAGTGGAACACGTTTGTGTTGACGCCCCTCGGACTGGCTGACACAAGCGGTTGTTGACAAAGTCAGTGTTTTTCAACCTTTTTTGAGCCAAGGCACATTTTTTTTGCGTTGAAAAAAATCCGGAGGCACACCACCAGCAGAAATCATTAAAAAAGGAAACTCAGTTGAGAGTTTTTTGCTGTTTTCCTGCGTGCAGTTTTAGTTCTTGTCTTGCGCTCCTATTATGGTGGATTTTTCTCTTTTTTTGGTATTTTCCAGTTCCATGTCTTCCTTTGAGCGATATTTCCCGCATCTACTTTGTTTTAGCAATCAAGAATATTTCAGTTGTTTTCATCCTTCTTTGTGGGGACATTGTTGATTGTCATGTCATGTTCGGATATACATTGTCTTTGCTCCACAGTACCGTATTTTCCGCACCATAAGCCGCCCTGTGTTATAAGCCGCGCCTTCAATGAACGGCATATTTCAAAACTTTGTCCACCTATAAGCCGCCCCGTGTTATAAGCCGCATCTAACTGCGCTAAAGGGAATGTCAAAAAAACAGTCAGATAGGTCAGTCAAACTTTAATAATATATTAAAAACCAGCGTTCTAACAACTCTGTTCACTCCCAAAATGTACGGTAATGTGCAATCACAAACATAGTAAAATTCAAAATAGTGCAGAGCAATAACATCAATAACTTAATGTTGCTCGAACGTTAATGTCACAACACACAAAATAAACATAACGCTCACTTTCTGAAGTTATTCTTCATTCATAAATCCCTCGAATTCTTCTCCTTCGGTGTCCGAATTAAAAAGTTGGGCGAATACGGGATCCAAAATGGCCGGCTCAGTCTCGTCGAAGTCATTGCCTTCCGGAAAGCTCGGACCACAGTTGTGACCGAAATATCCGCCCAGGCATTTACGATCCACTGGCAGATGTTGGCGTATGTCGTCCGGCGCTGTCTCCCTGTCTTAGTGAAGGTGTGTTCGCCTTCGGTCATCCATTGTTCCCACGCCGTTCGCAGTCGTGCTTTAAATGCCCTGTTGACACCAATATCGAGCGGTTGGAGTTCTTTGGTTAATCCACCCGGAATGACGGCGAGTGTTGTATTTGTGTGCTTCACTTGTTTTTTGACACCATCTGTGATGTGGGCGCGCATGGAGTCGTATATCAACATGGAACACACAAAGGAAATGAAACGTAATACCCGCGCGCTTCTTCTTCTTCTACGGGGGCGCTTCCTCTTTCATCTGGGGGCGGGTGCTTACCTTGGCAGTTGCTTACCATAGAAGAAGAAGCGCTTCCTCTTCTACGGGGAAAAAAGATGGCGGCTGTTTACCGTAGTTGCGAGACCGAAACTTTATGAAAATAAATATTTATATTAATCCATATATAAGGCGCACCGGGTTATAAGCCACACTGTCAGCTTTTGTGAAAATTTGTGGTTTTTAGGTGCGGCTTATAGTGCGGAAAATACGGTAAGTCTTTGCTGTCGTCCAGCATTCTGTTTTTGTTTACTTTGCAGCCAGTTCAGTTTTAGTTTCGTTCTGCATAGCCTTCCCTAAGCTTCAATGCCTTTTCTTAGGGGCACTCACCTTTTGTTTACTTTTGGTTTAAAGGGGAACATTATCACCAGACCTATGTAAGCGTCAATATATACCTTGATGTTGCAGAAAAAAGACCATATATTTTTTTAACCGATTTCCGGACTCTAAACGGATGAATTTTGGCGAATTAAATATTCGCTCTCGGAGCGATGACGTCACAATGTGACGTCGCATCGGGAAGCAATCCGCCATTTTCTCAAACGCCGGGTCAAAACAGCTCTGTTATTTTCCGTTTTTTTCGACTTTTTTCCGTACCTTGGAGACATCATGCCTCGTCGGTGTGCTGTCGGAGGGTGTGACAACACGAACAGGGACGGATTCAAGTTGCACCAGTGGCCCAAAGATGCGAAAGTGGCAAGAAATTGGACGTTTGTTCCACACACTTTACCAACGAAAGCTATGCTACGACAGAGATGGCAAGAATGTGTGGATATCCTGCGACACTCAAAGCAGATGCATTTCCAACGATAAAGTTAAAGAAATCTGCCGCCAGACCCCCATTGAATCTGCCGGAGTGTGTGAGCAATTCAGGGACAAAGGACCTCGGTAGCACGGCAAGCAATGGCGGAAGTTTGTTCCCGCAGACGAGCGAGCTAAACCCCCTGGATGTCTTGGCTCACACCGTCCCGAAGATGATCAAGAGAAGAATATCGACCCGAGCTTCCCTGGCCTGCTGACATGAGGGTATGTCTACAGAATATATTAATTGATGAAAATTGGGCTGTCTGCACTCTCAAAGTGCATGTTGTTGCCAAATGTATTTCATATGCTGTAAACCTAGTTCATAGTTGTTAGTTTCCTTTAATGCCAAACAAACACATACCAATCGTTGGTTAGAAGGCGATCGCCGAATTCGTCCTCGCTTTCTCCCGTGTCGCTGGCTGTCGTGTCGTTTTCGTCGGTTTCGCTTGCATACGGTTCAAACCGATATGGCTCAATAGCTTCAGTTTCTTCTTCAATTTCGTTTTCGCTACCTGCCTCCACACTACAACCATCCGTTTCAATACGTTCGTAATCTGTTGAATCGCTTAAGCCGCTGAAATCCGAGTCTGAATCCGAGCTAATGTCGCTATAGCTTGCTGTTCTTT
>NC_084551.2:63332500-63357500 GCF_033978685.3 Nerophis lumbriciformis | reverse complement strand
AGGTGTAAACATGCCACAAGGTCAAATACGGCGGGCGGCGTGGCGAAGTTGGTAGAGTGGCCGTGGCAGCAATCGGAGGGTTGCTGGTTACTGTGGTTCAATCCCCACCTTCTACCAGCCTAGTCACGTCCGTTGTGTCCTTGGGCAAGACACTTCACCCCTTGCTCCTGATGGCTGTTGGTTAGCGCCTTGCATGGCAGCTCCCGCCATCAGTGTGTGAATGTGTGTGTGAATGGGTGAATGTGGAAATACTGTCAAAGCGCTTTGAGTACCTTGAAGGTAGAAAAGCGCTATACAAGTATAACCCATTTATCATTATTATTTATAAATATGGCAGAAGGTGTAAACATGCCACAAGGTCAAATATGGCAGAAGGTGTAAACATGCCACAAGGTCAAATATGGCACAAGGTATAAACATGCCACAAGGTCAAATATGTCACAAGGTATAAACATGCCACAAGGTCAAATATGGCACCAGGTGTGAACATGCCACAAGGTCAAATATGGCACAAGGTATAAACATGCCACAAGGTCAAATATGGCACATGGTATAAACATGCCTCAAGGTCAAATATGGCACCAGGTGTGAACATGCCACAAGGTCGAACATGCCACAAGGTCAAATATGGCACCAGGTGTAAGCACGCCACAATGTCAAATATGGCACAAGGTATAAACATGTCACAAGGTCAAATATGGCACAAGGTGTAAACATGCCACAAGGTCAAATATGGCACCAGGTGTAAACATGCCACAAGGTCAAATATGGCACCAGGTGTAAACATGCCATAAGGTCAAATATGGCAGAAGGTATAAACATGTCACAAGGTCAAATATGGCAGAAGGTGTAAACATGCCACAAGGTCAAATATGGCACAAGGTGTAAACATGACACAAGGTCAAATATGGCAGAAGGTGTAAACATGCCACAAGGTCAAATATGGCACAAGGTGTAAACATGACACAAGGTCAAATATGGCAGAAGGTGTAAACATGCCACAAGGTCAAATTTGGCAGAAGGTGTAAACATGACACAAGGTCAAATATGGCAGAAGGTGTAAACATGCCACAAGGTCAAATATGGCAGAAGGTGTAAACATGCCACAAGGTCAAATATGGCACAAGGTATAAACATGCCACAAGGTCAAATATGGCACAAGGTGTAAACATGACACAAGGTCAAATATGGCAGAAGGTGTAAACATGCCACAAGGTCAAATATGGCAGAAGGTGTAAACATGCCACAAGGTCAAATATGGCAGAAGGTGTAAACATGCCACAAGGTCAAATATGGCACAAGGTGTAAACATGCCACAAGGTCAAATATGGCACAAGGTATAAACATGTCACAAGGTCAAATATGGTACAATGTATAAACATATCACAAGGTCATATATGGCACAAGGTGTAAACATGCCACAAGGTCAAATATGGCACAAGGTGTAAACATGCCACAAGGTCAAATATGGCAGAAGGTGTAAACATGCCACAAGGTCAAATATGGCAGAAGGTGTAACCACAAGGTCAAATATGGCGGAAGGTGTAAACCTGCCACAAGGTCAAATATGGCACAAGGTGTAAACATGCCACAAGGTCAAATATGGCAGAAGGAAGGTGTAAACATGCCACAAGGTCAAATATGGCAGAAGGAAGGTGTAAACATGCCACAAGGTCAAATATGGCACAAGGTGTAAACATGCCACAAGGTCAAATATGGCACAAGGTATAAACATGTCACAAGGTCAAATATGGCACAAAGTGTAAACATGCCACAAGGTCAAATATGGCAGAAGGTGTCAACATGCCACAAGGTCAAATATGGCAGAAGGTGTACACATACCACAAGGTCAAATATTGCACCAGGTGTAAACATGCCACAAGGTCAAATTTGGCAGAAGGTGTAAACATGCCACAAGGTCAAATATTGCACCAGGTGTAAACATGCCACAAGGTCAAATATGGCACAAGGTATAAACATGTCACAAGGTCAAATATGGCAGAAGGTGTAAACATGCCACAAGGTCAAATATGGCACAAGGTGTAAACATGCCACAAGGTCAAAGATGGCACAAGGTATAAACATGTCACAAGGTCAAATATGGCAGAAGGTATAAACATGTCACAAGGTCAAATATGGCAGAAGGTGTAAACATGCCACAAGGTCAAATATGGCACAAGGTGTAAACATGCCACAAGGTCAAATATGGCACAAGGTCACATATGGCACAAGGTATAAACATGCCACAAGGTCAAATATGGCACAAGGTGTAAACATGCCACAAGGTCAAATATCGTGCTTAATGGTGGTAAAGTGTTTTAGCGGAGGGTGCTTGTCTTCCCACTATCGTCCTTACCTCCACTCCAGGTGTTGTGTGTGTGCAGAGTGCACGTGCCTACACTCCAGGTGTTGTGTGTGCAGAGTGCACGTGCCTACACTCCAGGTGTTGTGTGTGCAGAGTGCACGTGCCTACACTCCAGGTGTTGTGTGTGTGCAGAGTGCACGTGCCTACACTCCAGGTGCTGTGTGTGCAGAGTGCACGTGCCTACACTCCAGGTGTTGTGTATGTGCAGAGTGCACGTGCCTACACTGCACTTCTGGGGGGTGGGACTGATGGCCGAGGCTTTGACCATCCCTCGTGTGTTCGCTATCTGATGGCCTGGATTGATCGTCCCAAGGAGAGGTTGACATTCACTTGCTCCTATCGGGCTCCGGGGCCCAGGCGGTGGGGGTCTTTGTAACAGGAAGTTAATTAGAATGGCGCGCCTAAAAGAGGAGGAGGAGAAAAGCAGTATTTCCCGGCAGTGGGAAGACATCGGGGGGATCTTCCGCTGCAAAGCACACGTCCCCCGGGGATGGCGGCTCCATCTACAGAGGGGACACGGGAGCTTTTAGAGGGGCTCCAGGCAGCACAGGTGGTGCCCCCCCCGCCCGCCTGCTCGCATTGATCCTCAGCGCCTTTCACTTTGGGGAATGTGGTCCCTGACAATGAAGCCCACCTTGGCGCCGCTGCAAGACAACTTTGCCCGCCATATCAAATGAAATCTGCATCAATGTCTGATTTGACTAATGGGACACCAAACTCTGCTGAGCTTCCTGTCTGACTTTAAAATAGTGGCCATCTTTATTCGTATCGGCTTTTTTTGTCGTGCGCCGATATTGAAACGTCTCCCGGGCTTTGCTGCCGGTGCTGAGGACCGTGCACAACCATGTGGCTGGCGAGCGTGCTAAAGGCAAAGAATATCAATAACTCCTTTAAAAAAAACAAGCTTATTGACATTTATTTACTCCCGCATAATGCCTTCTGGAGAGGACATTGTGGTAGTTTTCACAACCAATATTCAACAACAAACGTAACATAAAAACAACATGCTTTTTGACGTTGAATCAATGTTGAGTTCTGACGTTGATTTGACTTTTGAATTTTGGTCATTTCCCAACCAATATTCTACAACACAAATACAACGTTGAAACAACATGCTTATTGACAACGTTTAATCAATGTTGTGTTCTGACATTGATTTGACCATTGGAATTGTGGTAGTTTTCACAACCAATATTCGACAACAAACGTAACGTTGAAACAACATGCTTTTTGACGTTTAATCAATGTTGAGTTCTGACGTTGATTTGACCATTGAATTATGGTCATTTTCTAACCAATATTCTACAACACATATACGACGTTGAAACAACATGCTTTTTGACAACCTTTAATCAATGTTGGGTTCTGACGTTGATTTGACCATTGAAATTTGGTCATTTCCCAACCAATATTCTACGACACAAATACAACATTGAAACAACATGCTTATTGACGACATTTAATCAATATTGGGTTCCGACGTTGATTTGACCATTGAAATTTTGGTAGTTTTCCCAACCAATATTCAACAACAAACGTAACATTGAAACAACATGCTTTTTGATGTTTGATCAATGTTGAGTTCTGACGTTGATTTGACCATTGAATTTTTGTCATTTTCTAACCAATATTCTACAACACATATACGACGTTGAAACAACCTGCTTTTTGACAACCTTTAATCAATGTTGGGTTCTGACGTTGATTTGACCATTGAAATTTGGTCATTTCTCAACCAATATTCTACAACACAAATACAACGTTGGAACAACATGCTTTTTGACGACGTTTAATCAATGTCAGGTTCTCTGATTGTGATGTTGATTTGACATTGAATTTTGGTCATTTTCCAAACAATATTGTACAACATAAATACAACGTTGAAACAACATGCTTATTGACGACGTTTAATCAATGTTGTGTTCTGACATTGATTTGACCATTGGAATTGTGGTAGTTTTCCCAACCAATATTCGACAACAAACGTAACATTGAAAAAACATGCTTCTTGCCGTTTAATCAATGTTGAGTTCTGACGTTGATTTGACCTTTGAACTTTGGTCATTTCCCAACCAATATTCTACAACACAAATACAACGTTGAAACAACATGCTTTTTGACAACGTTTATTCAATATCAGGTTGCATTCTATGATTGTAATGTTGATTTGACATTGAATTGTTGTCATTTTCCAACCAATATTCTACGACACAAATACAACGTTGAAACAACATGCTTTTTGACGACATTTAATCAATATTGGGTTCCGACGTTGATTTGACCATTGAAATTTTGGTAGTTTTCCCAACCAATATTCGACAACAAACGTAACATTGAAACAACATGCTTTTTGACGTTTAATCAATGTTGGGTTCTGACGTTGATTTGACCATTGAATTATGGTCATTTTCTAACCAATATTGTACAACACATATACGACGTTGAAACAACATGCTTTTTGACGTTTAATCAATGTTGGGTTCTGACATTGATTTGACCATTGAAATTTGGTCATTTTCCAACCAATATTCTACGACACAAATACAACGTTGGAACAACATGCTTTTTGACGACGTTTAATCAATGTCAGGGTCTCCGATTGTGATGTTGATTTGACATTGAATTTTGGTCATTTTCCAAACAATATTCTACGACACAAATACAACATTGAAACAACATGCTTAATGACAACGTTTAATCAATGTCAGGGTCTCCGATTGTGATGTTGATTTGACATTGAATTTTGGTCATTTCCCAACCAATATTCTACGACACAAATACAACATTGAAACAACATGCTTTTTGACGACGTTTAATCAATGTTGGGTTCCGACGTTGATTTGACCATTGACATTGTGGTAGTTTTCCCAACCAATATTCGACAACAAACGTAACATTGAAACAACATGCTTCTTGCCGTTTAATCAATGTTGAGTTCTGACGTTGATTTGACCTTTGAAGTTTGGTCATTTCCCAACCAATATTCTACTACACAAATACAACGTTGGAACAACATGCTTTTTGACAACATTTAATCAATGTTGGGTTCCATTCTCTGGTTGTGACGTTGATTTGACCATTGAATTTTGGTCATTTCCCAACCAATATTCTACAACACATATACGACGTTGAAACAACATGCTTATTGACGACATTTAATCAATATTGGGTTCCGACGTTGATTTGACCATTGAAATTTTGGTAGTTTTCCCAACCAATATTCAACAACAAACGTAACATTGAAACAACATGCTTTTTGACGTTTGATCAATGTTGAGTTCTGACGTTGATTTGACCATTGAATTTTGGTCATTTTCTAACCAATATTCTACAACACATATACGACGTTGAAACAACCTGCTTTTTGACAACCTTTAATCAATGTTGGGTTCTGACGTTGATTTGACCATTGAAATTTGGTCATTTCCCAACCAATATTCTACGACACAAATACAACGTTGGAACAACATGCTTTTTGACGACGTTTAATCAATGTCAGGTTCTCTGATTGTGATGTTGATTTGACATTGAATTTTGGTCATTTCCCAACCAATATTCTACGACACAAATACAACATTGAAACAACATGCTTTTTGACGACATTTAATCAATATTGGGTTCCGACGTTGATTTGACCATTGAAATTTTGGTTGTTTTCCCAACCAATATTCGACAACAAACGTAACATTGAAACAACATGCTTTTTGACGTTTAATCAATGTTGAGTTCTGACGTTGATTTGACCTTTGAAGTTTGGTCATTTCCCAACCGCTATTCTACAACACAAATACAACGTTGAAACAACATGCTTTTTGACAACGTTTAGTCAATGTCCGGTTGCATTCTCTGGTTGCGACGTTGATTTGACATTGAATTTTGGTCATTTTCCAAACAATATTCTACAACACAAATACAACGTTGAAACAACATGCTTATTGACGACGTTTAATCAATGTTGGGTTCTGACATTGATTTGACCGTTGAAATTTTGGTAGTTTTCCCAACCAGTATTCAACAACAAACGCAACATTGAAACAAGATGATTTTTGACGTTTAATCAATGTTGAGTTCTGACGTTGATTTGACCATTGAATTTTGGTCATTTTCTAACCAATATTCTACAACACATATACGACGTTGAAACAACATGCTTTTTGACAACCTTTAATCAATGTTGGGTTCTGACGTTGATTTGACCATTGAAATTTGGTCATTTCCCAACCAATATTCTACGACTCAAATACAACGTTGGAACAACATGCTTTTTGATGACGTTTAATCAATGTCATGTTCTCTGAATGTGATGTTGATTTGACATTGAACTTTGGTCATTTTCCAAACAATATTCTACGACACAAATACAACGTTGAAACAACATGCTTATTGACGACGTTTAATCAATGTTGGGTTCGGACATTGATTTGACGATTGAAATTGTGGTAGTTTTCCCAACCAATATTCGACAACAAACGTAACATTGAAACAACATGCTTTTTGACGTTTAATCAATGTTGGGTTCTGACGTTGATTTGACCTTTGAAGTTTGGTCATTTCCCAACCAATATTCTACAACACAAATACAACGTTGAAACAACATGCTTTTTGACGACGTCTATTCAATGTCCGGTTGCAATCTATGATTGCGACGTTGATTTGACATTGAATTTTGGTCATTTTCCAAACAATATTCTACAACACAAATACAACGTTGAAACAACATGCTTATTGACGACGTTTAATCAATGTTGTGTTCTGACATTGATTTGACCATTGGAATTGTGGTAGTTTTCCCAACCAATATTCGACAACAAACATAACATTGAAACAACATGCTTTTTGACGTTTAATCAATGTTGAGTTCTGACGTTGATTTGACATTGAATTTTGGTCATTTCCCAACCAATATTCTACGACACAAATACAACATTGAAACAACATGCTTATTGACGACATTTAATCAATATTGGGTTCCGACGTTGATTTGACCATTGAAATTTTGGTAGTTTTCTAACCAATATTCTACAACACATATACGACGTTGAAACAACATGCTTTTTGACAACCTTTAATCAATGTTGTTCTGACGTTGATTTGACCATTGAAATTTGGTAATTTCCCAACCAATATTCTACGACACAAATACAACGTTGAAACAACATGCTTTTTGACGACGTTTAATCAATGTTGGCTTCTGACGTTGATTTAACCATTGAAATGTTGGTAGTTTCCCCAACCAATATTCGACAACAAACGTAACATTGAAACAACATGCTTTCTGACGTTTAATCAATGTTGAGTTCTGACATTGATTTGACCATTGGAATTGTGGTAGTTTTCCCAACCAATATTCGACAACAAACGTAACATTGAAACAACATGCTTTTTGACGTTTAATCAATGTTGGGTTCTGACGTTGATTTGACCATTGAAATTTGGTCATTTCCCAACCAATATTCTACAACACAAATACAACGTTGAAACAACATGCTTTTTGACGACGTCTATTCAATGTCCGGTTGCAATCTATGATTGCGACGTTGATTTGACATTGAATTTTGGTCATTTTCCAAACAATATTCTACAACACAAATACAACGTTGAAACAACATGCTTATTGACGACGTTTAATCAATGTTGTGTTCTGACATTGATTTGACCATTGGAATTGTGGTAGTTTTCCCAACCAATATTCGACAACAAACATAACATTGAAACACATGCTTTTTGACGTTTAATCAATGTTGAGTTCTGACGTTGATTTGACATTGAATTTTGGTCATTTCCCAACCAATATTCTACGACACAAATACAACATTGAAACAACATGCTTATTGACGACATTTAATCAATATTGGGTTCCGACGTTGATTTGACCATTGAAATTTTGGTAGTTTTCTAACCAATATTCTACAACACATATACGACGTTGAAACAACATGCTTTTTGACAACCTTTAATCAATGTTGTTCTGACGTTGATTTGACCATTGAAATTTGGTTATTTCCCAACCAATATTCTACGACACAAATACAACGTTGAAACAACATGCTTTTTGACGACGTTTAATCAATGTTGGCTTCTGACGTTGATTTAACCATTGAAATATTGGTAGTTTCCCCAACCAATATTCGACAACAAACGTAACATTGAAACAACATGCTTTCTGACGTTTAATCAATGTTGAGTTCTGACGTTGATTTGACCATTGAAATTTGGTCATTTTCCAAACAATATTCTACCACACAAATACAACGTTGAAACAACATGCTTATTCACGACGTTTAATCAATGTTGGGTTCCGACATTGATTTGACCATTGAAATTGTGGCAGTTTTCCCAACCAATATTCGACAACAAACGTAACATTGAAACAACATTCTTTTTGACGTTTAATCAATGTTGAGTTCTGACGTTGATTTGACCTTTGAAGTTTGGTCATTTCCCAATCAATATTCTACAACACAAATACAACGTTGGAACAACATGCCTTTTGACGACATTTAATCAATGTTGGGTTGCATTCTCTGGTTGTGATGTTGATTTGACCATTGAATTTTGGTCATTTCCCAACCAATATTCTACGACACAAATACAACATTGAAACAACATGCTTTTTGACGACATTTAATCAATATTGGGTTCCGACGTTGATTTGACCATTGAAATGTTGGTAGTTTTCCCAACCAATATTCGACAACAAACGTAACATTGAAACAACATGCTTTTTGACGTTTAATCAATGTTGAGTTCTGACGTTGATTTGACCTTTGAATTTTGGTCATTTCCCAACCAATATTCTACAACACAAATACAACATTGAAACAACATGCTTTTTGACGACGTCTATTCAATGTCCGGTTGCATTCTATGATTGCGACGTTGATTTGACATTGAATTTTGGTCATTTCCCAACCAATATTCTACGACACAAATACAACGTTGAAACAACATGCTTTTTGACGACATTTAATCAATATTGGGTTCCGACGTTGATTTGACCATTGAAATTTTGGTAGTTTTCCCAACCAATATTCGACAACAAACGTAACATTGAAACAACATGCTTTTTGACGTTTAATCAATGTTGAGTTCTGACGTTGATTTGACCTTTGAATTTTGGTCATTTCCCAACCAATATTCTACAACACAAATACAACGTTGAAACAACATGCCTTTTGACGACATTTAATCAATGTTGGGTTGCATTCTCTGGTTGTGATGTTGATTTGACCATTGAATTTTGGTCATTTCCCAACCAATATTCTACGACACAAATACAAAATTGAAACAACATGCTTATTGACGACATTTAATCAATGTTGGGTTCTGACATTGATTTGACCATTGGAATTGTGGTAGTTTTCCCAACCAATATTCAACAACAAACGTAACATTGAAACAACATGCTTATTGACGACATTTAATCAATGTTGGGTTCTGACATTGATTTGACCATTGGAATTGTGGTAGTTTTCCCAACCAATATTCAACAACAAACGTAACATTGAAACAACATGCTTTTTGACGTTTAATCAATGTTGAGTTCTGACGTTGATTTGACCATTGAATTTTGGTCATTTTCCAAACAATATTCTACAACAAATACAACGTTGAAACAACATGCTTTTTGACAACGTTTAATCAATGTTGGGTTCTGACGTTGATTTAACCATTGAAATTTTGGTAGTTTTCCCAACCAATATTCTATGACACAAATACAAGGTTGGAACAACATGCTTTTTGACGACGTTTAATCAATGTCAGGTTCTCTGATTGTGATGTTGATTTGACATTGAATTTTGGTCATTTTCCAATCAATATTCTACAACAAATACAACGTTGAAACAACATGCTTTTTGACAACGTTTAATCAATGTTGGGTTCCGACGTTGATTTGACCATTGAAATTTTGGTAGTTTTCCCAACCAAAATTCGACAACAAACGTAACATTGAAACAACATGCTTTTTGACGTTTAATCAATGTTGAGTTCTGACGTTGATTTGACCTTTGAATTTTGGTCATTTCCCAACCAATATTCTACAACACAAATACAACATTGAAACAACATGCTTTTTGACGACGTCTATTCAATGTCCGGTTGCATTCTATGATTGCGACGTTGATTTGACATTGAATTTTGGTCATTTTCCAAACAATATTCTACAACACAAATACAACATTGAAACAACATGCTTATTGACGACGTTTAATCAATGTTGGGTTCTGACATTGATTTGACCATTGGAATTGTGGTAGTTTTCCCAACCAATATTCGACAACAAACGTAACATTGAAACAACATGCTTCTTGCCGTTTAATCAATGTTGAGTTCTGACGTTGATTTGACCTTTGAAGTTTGGTCATTTCCCAACCAATATTCTACTACACAAATACAACGTTGGAACAACATGCTTTTTGACGACATTTAATCAATGTTGGATTGCATTCTCTGGTTGTGATGTTGATTTGACCATTGAAATTTGGTCATTTCCCAACCAATATTCTACAACACAAATACAACATTGAAACAACATGCTTATTGACGACATTTAATCAATATTGGGTTCCGACGTTGATTTGACCATTGAAATTTTGGTAGTTTTCCCAACCAATATTCGACAACAAACGTAACATTGAAACAACATGCCTTTTGACGTTTAATCAATGTTGAGTTCTGACGTTGATTTGACCATTGAATTTTGGTCATTTTCTAACCAATATTCTACAACACAAATACAACGTTGGAACAACATGCTTATTGACGACATTTAATCAATATTGGGTTCCGACGTTGATTTGACCATTGAAATTTTGGTAGTTTTCCCAACCAATATTCAACAACAAACGTAACATTGAAACAACATGCTTTTTGACGTTTAATCAATGTTGGGTTCTCACGTTGATTTGACCATTGGATTTTGGTCATTTTCTAACCAATATTCTACAACACATATACGACGTTGAAACAACCTGCTTTTTGACAACCTTTAATCAATGTTGGGTTCTGACGTTGATTTGACCATTGAAATTTGGTCATTTCTCAACCAATATTCTACAACACAAATACAACGTTGGAACAACATGCTTTTTGACGACGTTTAATCAATGTCAGGTTCTCTGATTGTGATGTTGATTTGACATTGAATTTTGGTCATTTCCCAACCAATATTCTACGACACAAATACAACATTGAAACAACATGCTTATTGACGACATTTAATCAATATTGGGTTCCGACGTTGATTTGACCATTGAAATGTTGGTAGTTTTCCCAACCAATATTCGACAACAAACGTAACATTGAAACAACATGCTTTTTGACGTTTAATCAATGTTGAGTTCTGACGTTGATTTGACCTTTGAATTTTGGTCATTTCCCAACCAATATTCTACAACACAAATACAACATTGAAACAACATGCTTTTTGACGACGTCTATTTAATGTCCGGTTGCATTCTATGATTGCGACGTTGATTTGACATTGAATTTTGGTCATTTTCCAAACAATATTCTACAACACAAATACAACGTTGAAACAACATGCTTATTGACGACGTTTAATCAATGTTGTGTTCTGACATTGATTTGACCATTGGAATTGTGGTAGTTTTCCCAACCAATATTCGACAACAAACGTAACATTGAAACAATATGCTTCTTGCCGTTTAATCAATGTTGAGTTCTGACGTTGATTTGACCTTTGAAGTTTGGTCATTTCCCAATCAATATTTCACAACACAAATACAATGTTGGAACAACATGCCTTTTGACGACATTTAATCAATGTTGGGTTGCATTCTCTGGTTGTGATGTTGATTTGACCATTGAATTTTGGCCATTTCCCAACCAATATTCTACGACACAAATACAACATTGAAACAACATGCTTATTGACGACATTTAATCAATATTGGGTTCCGACGTTGATTTGACCATTGGAATTGTGGTAGTTTTCCCAACCAATATTCGACAATAAACGTAACATTGAAACAACATGCTTTTTAACGTTTAATCAATGTTGAGTTCTGACGTTGATTTGACCTTTGAAGTTTGGTCATTTCCCAACCAATATTCTACAACACAAATACAACATTGAAACAACATGCTTATTGACGACATTTAATCAATATTGGGTTCCGACGTTGATTTGACCATTGAATTTTGGTCATTTCCCAACCAATATTCTACGACACAAATACAACATTGAAACAACATGCTTTTTGACGACATTTAATCAATATTGGGTTCCAACGTTGATTTGACCATTGAAATTTTGGTAGTTTTCCCAACCAATATTCGACAACAAACGTAACATTGAAACAACATGCTTTTTGACGTTTAATCAATGTTGAGTTCTCACGTTGATTTGACCATTGAATTTTGGTCATTTTCTAACCAATATTCTACAACACATATACGACGTTGAAACAACCTGCTTTTTGACAACCTTTAATCAATGTTGGGTTCTGACGTTGATTTGACCATTGGAATTTGGTCATTTCCCAACCAATATTCTACGACACAAATACAACGTTGGAACAACATGCTTTTTGACGACGTTTAATCAATGTCAGGTTCTCTGATTGTGATGTTGATTTGACATTGAATTTTGGTCATTTTCCAACCAATATTCTACAACACAAATACAACGTTGAAACAACATGCTTTTTGACAACGTTTAATCAATGTTGGGTTCTGACGTTGATTTGATCATTGGAATTGTGGTAGTTTTCCCAACCAATATTCGACAACAGACGTAACATTAAAACAACATGCTTTTTGACGTTTAATCAATGTTGAGTTCTGACGTTGATTTGACCATTGAATTTTGGTCATTTTCTAACCAATATTCTACAACACATATACGACGTTGGAACAACATGCTTTTTGACAACGTTTATTCAATGTCAGGTTGTATTCTCTGATTGTGACGTTGATTTGACCATTGAATTTTGGTCATTTCCCAAACAATACTGCACAACACAAATACAACGTTGAAACCTGCGTTTTACTGATGTTTGTTGTGACGTTGGTTTGACCGTTGAAACGTGGTCTTTTCCCAACCAACACTGTGGATCCAACTTGTGGAAGGAGACCTCTACGGCGCTGGCGACAGAAGCCAAGTCGCCCACAGGTGGTCCTCTGATGCACCGAGGGCCAGATGGCACGGCTGCAACTGAGAGGAGGCGCTCACGGATGCTAACAGTAGTTAGCATTCTGCTTGATTGGCGTTTATTTACGGCACAATGACAGAAATGGTGATTAAGCGTCAACAAGCAGTATGTTTAAGACGTAGTAACACTACTGGATGGCAGATCACTCTTCTACTCCTGCACCACTGCACACAAAAGGGTGAACATTGGTCAAAGACACCCCTGCTGTGTTGCTTGTGCTATTATTTTCCTGACAAATACACCACACGGCAGCACCGTTATTAAACCCCCAAGTCTGACAGCCCGTAAGTCCAAGTGACACCAATGCTCTCTACAAATCAACCACTGTAGCTTCAGGGTGTTGGTACATTTCTTTAAGGACCGGCAAGCACGTGGGAGTTACATTTAGCATGATTGGTAGAAAAACTTGGCCTGGAATTCTGTCATTGCAGACACATACTTAGCAAATAAGTCATGGAGTATTTGTTTCACAAATCTCTCAGAACGGAGCCTATCCCAGCTGCACTCGGGCGGAAGGCGGGGTACACCCTGGACAAGTCGCCACCTCATCGCAGGGCCAACACACATAGACAGACAACATTCACACTCACATTCACACCCTAGGGACCATTTAGTGTTGCCAATCAACCTATCCCCAGGTGCATGTCTTTGGAGGTGGGAGGGGCCTATCCCCAGGTGCATGTCTTTGGAGGTGGGAGGGGCCTATCCCCAGGTGCATGTCTTTGGAGGTGGGAGGAAGCCGGAGTACCCGGAGGGAACCCACCACTCTAAGATGCAAACAGTTTAGTCAGCAATAATAGCACTGATGAACGGGACAAGCGGTAGAAAATGGATGGATGGATGGAGTTCATTCCCAATAGGAACAAGACATTGAAACAACGTTGACAACTTGTTGAATCAGGTCCTGATGTTGAGCAAATCAAACATAACGTTGAAACAACATGCTTTTTGATGACGTTTAATCAATGTTGGATTCTGACGTTGATTTGACCGTTGAAATTTGGTAATTTCCCAACCCATATTCTACAACACAAATACAACATTGAAACAACATGCTTTTTGACGACATTTAATCAATATTGGGTTCCGACGTTGATTTGACCATTGAAATTTTGGTAGTTTTCCCAACCAATATTCGACAACAAACGTAACTTTGAAACAACATGCTTTTTGACGTTTAATCAATTTTGAGTTCTCACGTTGATTTGACCATTGAATTTTGGTCATTTTCTAACCAATATTCTACAACACATATACGACGTTGAAACAACATGCTTTTTGATAACCTTTAATCAATGTTGGGTTCTGACGCTGATTTGACCATTGAAATTTGGTCATTTCCCAACCAATATTCTACGACACAAATACAACATTGAAACAACTTGCTTATTGACGACATTTAATCAATATTGGGTTTCGACGTTGATTTGACCATTGAAATTTTGGTAGTTTTCCCAACCAATATTCAACAACAAACGTAACATTGAAACAACATGCTTTTTGACGTTTGATCAATGTTGAGTTCTGACGTTGATTTGACCATTGAATTTTGGTCATTTTCTAACCAATATTCTACAACACAAATACAACATTGAAACAACATGCTTTTTGACGACGTTTAATCACTGTTGGGTTCTGACGTTGATTTGACCGTTGACATTTTGGTAGTTTTCCCAACCAATATTCAACAACAAACGTAACATTGAAACAACATGCTTTTTGATGTTTAATCAATGTTGAGTTCTCACGTTGATTTGACCATTGAATTTTGGTCATTTTCTAACCAATATTCTACAACACAAATACAACGTTGAAACAACATGCTTTTTGACGACGTTTAATCAATGTTGGGTTCTGACGTTGATTTGACCATTGAAATTTGGTCATTTCCCAACCATTCAATTAAATTCTAACCAATCTTCTACAACACAAATACAACGTTGGAACACCATGCTTGTTGACGTTTATTCAATGTCCGGTTGCATTATATGATTGTGATGTTGATTTGACATTGAATTTTGGTCATTTCCCAACCAATATTCTACAACACAAATACAACGTTGAAACAACATGCTTATTGACGACGTTTAATCAATGTTGGGTTCTGACGTTGATTTGACCATTGAAATTTGGTCATTTTTCAACCAATGTTCTACAACACAAATACAACATTGAAACAACATGCTTTTTGACGACGTTTAATCAATGTTGGGTTCTGACGTTGATTTGACCGTTGAAATTTTGGTAGTTTTCCCAACCAATATTCAACAACAAACGTAACATTGAAACAACATGCTTTTGGATGTTTAATCAATGTTGAGTTCTCACGTTGATTTGACCATTGAATTTTGGTCATTTTCAAACCAATATTCTACAATACAAATACAACGTTGAAACAACATGCTTTTTGACAATGTTAGGTTCTGATGTTGATTTGACCGTTGAAATTTGGTCATTTCCCAAACAATATTCTACGACACAAATACAACGTTGAAACAACATGCTTATTGACGACATTTAATCAATATTGGGTTCTGACGTCGATTTGACCATTGAAATTTTGGTAGTTTTCCCAACCAATATTCGACAACAAACGTAACATTGAAACAACATGCTTTTTGACGTTTAATCAATGTTGAGTTCTGACGTTGATTTGACCATTGAATTTTGGTCATTTTCTAATCAATATTCTACAACACATATACAACGTTGAAACAACATGCTTTTTGACGACGTTTAATCAATGTTGGGTTCTGACGTTGATTTGACCGTTGAAATTTGGTAGTTTCCCAACCATTCAATTCAATTCTAACAAATCTTCTACAACCCAAATACAACGTTGGAACAACATGCTTCTTGATGTTTGTTCAATGTCCGGTTGCATTCTATGATTGTGATGTTTATTTGACATTGAATTTTGGTAATTTCCCAACCAATATTCTACAACACAAATACAACATTGAAACAACATGCTTTTTGACGACGTTTAATCAATGTTGGGTTCTGACGTTGATTTGACCGTTGAAATTTGGTCATTTCCCAACCAATATTCTACAACACAAATACAACATTGAAACAACATGCTTTTTGACGACGTTTAATCAATGTTGGGTTCTGACGTTGATTTGACCGTTGACATTTTGGTAGTTTTCCCAACCAATATTCAACAACAAACGTAACATTGAAACAACATGCTTTATGATGTTTAATCAATGTTGAGTTCTCACGTTGATTTGACCATTGAATTTTGGTCATTTTCTAACCAATATTCTACAACACAAATACAACGTTGAAACAACATGCTTTTTGACGACGTTTAATCAATGTTGGGTTCTGACGTTGATTTGACCATTGAAATTTGGTCATTTCCCAACCATTCAATTAAATTCTAACCAATCTTCTACAACACAAATACAACGTTGGAACACCATGCTTGTTGACGTTTATTCAATGTCCGGTTGCATTATATGATTGTGATGTTGATTTGACATTGAATTTTGTTCATTTCCCAACCAATATTCTACAACACAAATACAACGTTGAAACAACATGCTTTTTGACGACATTTAATCAATGTTGAGTTCTGACGTTGATTTGACCGTTGAAATTTGGTCATTTCCAAAACAATCTTCTACAACACAAATACAACGTTGGAGCAACATGCTTGTTGACGTTTATTCAATGTCCGGTTGTGTTCTATGATTGTGATGTTGATTTGACATTGAATTTTGGTCATTTCCCAATCAATATTCTACAACACAAATACAACGTTGAAACAACATGCTTTTTGACGACGTTTAATCAATGTTGGGTTCTGACGTTGATTTGACCGTTGACATTTTTGTAGTTTTCCCAAACAATACTAGACAACATGCTTTTTGACGTTTAATCAATGTTGAGTTCTGACGTTGATTTGACCATTGATTTTTGGTCATTTTCCAAACAATATTGCACAACACAAATACAACGTTGGAACAACATGCTTGTTGACGTTTATTCAATGTCCGGTTGCATTATATGATTGTGATGTTGATTTGACATTGAATTTTGTTCATTTCCCAACCAATATTCTACAACACAAATACAACATTGAAACAACATGCTTTTTGACGACGTTTAATCAATGTTGGGTTCTGACGTTGATTTGACCGTTGACATTTTGGTAGTTTTCCCAACCAATATCCGACAACAAACGTAACATTGAAACAACATGCTTTATGATGTTTAATCAATGTTGAGTTCTCACGTTGATTTGACCATTGAATTTTGGTCATTTTCTAACCAATATTCTACAATACAAATACAACGTTGAAACAACATGCTTTTTGACAATGTTAGGTTCTGATGTTGATTTGACCGTTGAAATGTGGTCATTTCCCAACCAATATTCAACAACACAAATACAAAAATGAAACAACATGCTTTTTGACGACGTTTAATCAATGTTGGGTTCTGACGTTGATTTGACTGTTGACATTTTGGTAGTTTTCCCAACCAATATTCAACAACAAACGTAACATTGAAACAACATGCTTTTTGATGTTTAATCAATGTTGAGTTCTCACGTTGATTTGACCATTGAATTTTGGTCATTTTCTAACCAATATTCTACAATACAAATACAACGTTGAAACAACATGCTTTTTGACAATGTTAGGTTCTGATGTTGATTTGACCGTTGAAATTTGGTCATTTCCCAACCAATATTCTACAACACAAATACAACATTGAAACAACATGCTTTTTGACGACGTTTAATCAATGTTGGGTTCTGACGTTGATTTGACCGTTGACATTTTGGTAGTTTTCCCAACCAATATTCAACAACAAACGTAACATTGAAACAACATGCTTTTTGATGTTTAATCAATGTTTAGTTCTCACGTTGATTTGACCATTGAATTTTGGTCATTTTCTAACCAATATTCTACAATACAAATACAACGTTGAAACAACATGCTTTTTGACGACGTTTAATCAATGTTGGGTTCTGACGTTGATTTGACCATTGAAATTTGGTCATTTCCCAACCATTCAATTAAATTCTAACCAATCTTCTACAACACAAATACAACGTTGGAACACCATGCTTGTTGACGTTTATTCAATGTCCGGTTGCATTATATGATTGTGATGTTGATTTGACATTGAAATTTGTTCATTTCCCAACCAATATTCTACAACACAAATACAACGTTGAAACAACATGCTTTTTGACGACGTTTAATCAATGTTGGGTTCTGACGTTGATTTGACCGTTGAAATTTGGTCATTTCCCAACCAATATTCTACAACACAAATACAACATTGAAACAACATGCTTTTTGACGACGTTTAATCAATGTTGGGTTCTGACGTTGATTTGACCGTTGACATCTTGGTAGTTTTCCCAACCAATATTCAACAACAAATGTAACATTGAAACAACATGCTTTATGATGTTTAATCAATGTTGAGTTCTCACGTTGATTTGACCATTGAATTTTGGTCATTTTCTAACCAATATTCTACAATACAAATACAACGTTGAAACAACATGCTTTTTGACGACGTTTAATCAATGTTGGGTTCTGACGTTGATTTGACCATTGAAATTTGGTCATTTCCCAACCATTCAATTAAATTCTAACCAATCTTCTACAACACAAATACAACGTTGGAACACCATGCTTGTTGACGTTTATTCAATGTCCGGTTGCATTATATGATTGTGACGTTGATTTGACATTGAATTTTGTTCATTTCCCAACCAATATTCTACAACACAAATACAACGTTGAAACAACATGCTTATTGACGACGTTTAATCAATGTTGAGTTCTGACGTTGATTTGACCATTGAATATTGGTAATTTCCGAACCAATATTCTACTACACAAATACAACGTTGAAACAACATGCTTTTGGACAACGTTTATTCAATGTCAGGTTGTATTCTATGATTGTGACGTTGATTTGACCATTGAATTTTGGTCATTTCCCAAACAATATTGCACAACACAAATACGTTGAAACCTGCGTTTTACTGATGTTTGTTGTGACGTTGATTTGACCGTTGAAACGTGGTCTTTTCCCAACCAACACTGTGGATCCAACGTTAGACATCGAAGTAGTCTCAATTCCCAAATGCAACTATTTCGCCACATCGTTACAAAGTCAGATTTAAAGGAGGTGTATGTATAATCAACGTTGTATCAATGTCGAGTGTAAGGCTGAAACGACGCGTCGACGTAGTCGACGTCATCGGTTACGTAAATACGTCGACGCCGTTTTTGTGCGTCGGCGCGTCGCATATTTACGTCACACTACTGTCATGGCGGAGCGCAAAGCAGACGATGCGAGCGAGGGGAAAAAAGCACGCCAAAAGTCGTCAAAAGTGTCGGAGTATTTCAATAAACGGCCTAATAATGTTGTTGTATGCACACTGTGTCGAGCGGAAATGGCCTATCATAGCAGCACAACGGCTATGAACGAACATTTGAAAAGAAAACCCCCGACAGCGTCCTTGCCATCACCATCAACAAGTCAATCGTCCGCGTGCGTATACGTTGTCATTATTACACAAAAACATGAATGTGTCATTTGTATCTGCGTTGTAAATTCATAAACTAAAGCACCGTTTGCTCTGAGAGGCGCGTTTGGCGTGCCTGTTCAGTGTTTACAAAGACGCGCTCCTCTTTAACGCTGTGGAGAGGCGGCGGCGGCGAGCGAGCGGCGAGGCGGGGCGCGCCGGGAGCGACGCCGCAAGAGACAGGGGACGACGAGCGAGCGAGGAAGAGGAGCTGAAAAGCGAGGAAAGAAAGAGAAAAGAGTTGGAAGAGAAAAGACTTTGTGTAAAATTAAAAGATTGTAAACCTGGCAAAGCCGTCTGGCGTTCAGTCTGTCGGTCCTGAAAGAACCCCACGGCACAAGACGTGTCACAAACGCTAACGTTAATTAGTTGTGCAAATACCTTTTACAACATTAACAGTTACATATACTATGTACAAACCAACAATTAACTTTCACTTTAATCATACTATCATTGTTGTGTTATTAAGCAAAATAAGCAATACTTTTACTTTTGTTGAAATGTTTACACTGTACACTTTTTTGTATTGGATGTTTAGCTTTATTTTTGCACATTTTAGCAAATAAGCAATACTTTTACTTTTGTTGAAATGTTTACACTTGTTACAGAATATTTCCGTTTTGCACTTTTTTGTATTGGATGTTTATCTTTATTTTTGCACATTTTAAAGCAAAATAAGCAATACTTTTACTTTTGAAATGCTTATACTATTCCAGAATATTAAGATTTGCACTGGATGTTTACTTTTATATTTGCACATTAAAAAGCAAATAAGCTACTTTTAATTTTGTTAAATGTTAAAAGTTTTAAATGTTTACATTGTTACAGAATATTTTGTCATGTTGTTGTCAATGTTGACTGAGTGGCCATACTTTTTTTTTTGTAAATAAAAGCCATGCCTTTTGAAAAAACTGGCCTACATTTATTTTTTCCTCTTCATTTTAAATAAAAAAAATAATCGGTAAAAGGAAAAATAATCTATAGATTAATCGAAAAAAATAATCTATAGATTAACCGATTAATCGGAAAAATAATCTATAGATTAATCGATAGAAAAATAATCGTTAGCTGCAGCCCTAGTCGAGTGCCTGCTGTGTTGTAAAACGGTACACTGGTATTCTGTCTGATTTTTGTCACGCTTTAAGTTGCGAGCCTCCCTGACGCTAGTTGGCATTGCTAATGCTTCAGTGAACCTCGCAATATCACTCGCTGTCAATAGTTTATATGTTAAGATCGACATAGTTTTGTTTAACTACTGGAAACGGTTAGCAGCGACCCAGCTTCTCCAGTGGTCGTCGGTAAAGTCCTAAGTCGGTGGATGCTGAAACTTGCTTCTCCACCCTGAGCTCTGCTTCCTGGCCACGCCTGAAGCTGATCCAGGCAGCTCTGGTGTCCTCCCCGTCTGGTACTGCTTCTGGTAGTGACCCTCCCGGCACATCGCCTTAAAAAATCCGTTCTCCTTCCCTACTTTTGTAATGTCGGAGGCAGATATTTACATATATCCGTATTTAAGTGTTACTTCTTTAATTTCATAATCATATTACAAAACAGCTAGTGTTTTTCTTCCAATTGTGGTCTTTTGGTTGTCTGCAAATACTGTGTGCTAACCTTGAATATGGAATGTTAGAAAGAGAGATACTCCTTCTTCTTATCTATTCTTATGTCCAGGTGCGGAGGACAATGGGCATGTGTTTGGGCTGGAAAGACAAGACAGCGAGGGTGGGAGGGAGAGAGACTTTATAGAATAGAAGGTTTCCATTTTTTAGGGCAGACCATCTTAGCTGCGCGATTGAATGTTCTATGCTGGACTGGTCTCATGATATTTACAAAGCTTTGCAAATATATTACAAAATACCTATTCTGTCTCTGGTGGTTCTTTTACTCAGCTTTAAGTGTCGTAAAGAGCTTGGGAGCGACGACCAGAAACTTGAATTCCCTGGGAGGAACAACTGGTCCAAACGCAACAGTAACTTGAAATATTCGATTTTTCAACGCCATGACTCACTGGTATCCGGGATCCAAAACGACAAGACGTCGTTAATGCTCTCCCAGCCTTACTGACCAACCTTCTACGGTAACGCTGCCCATTGTCCATGTTGGATCTCATGAAACGCCAAGCACCAATCCGAACTGGCCAAAAAGGTTTTCAGAATCAGAATCAGAATCAGAATCAGCTTTATTGTCATTACGCAAGGTAACGAGATTGAGGCCATTCCATACAGTGCGATGTGTGCATGCTAGAAAAACAATGTGCAAATATATAAAAATATAAAAAATGTAGAAGTGCAATGAATATGGTGTGAAATGAATAAAACCATGAAAAAAAACAAAACAAAAACAGGGTGGTTGGTGGAATGGGTTATTGCACCGAAGAGAAGGCAGTTATGAGGGACAATGGGGCAGTCCGTTCAGGATGGTTATGGCCCTGGGGAAGAAGCTGTTCTTTAGCCTGTTTGTTTTGGTTTTAATGCACCTGTAGCGCTTCCCAGAGGGCAGCAGGTGGAACAGGTCAGAGCCAGGGTGGGTGCTGTCCTTGATGATGGCACTGGCTCTGTTGAGGCAGCAGGAGGTGTAGATGTCCGTCAGAGAGGGGAGAGGGCGGCCGATGATCTTCTGAGCCATCTTGACCACTCTTTGCAGCCTCTCCCTGTCTGCTGCAGTGCAGCTGCCGTACCATACCGTAATACAGTAGGTCAGAAGGCCACTTCAATCCGCTTGATAAGTAGCATAAATGCTGTACATTATTAGATGACTTCATAGAACTACTACATTATTTCTATTGCTTTTTTAATAATTTCCTATCCGAGAGCTCGTTTTTCTATTTAAAATGTATGTTACGTGTTAAATTTGTGGTATTTAAGATAGGCAAGCATGGATTTAATTGATTTGAATTCATTTCAATGAGCGACAAAGCAAAAGTGTCAATTCCAGCTATCCCTTCCACTCTGGAAGTCCACAACCTGGACCAGATCATCTCATGTATGCCAACGTTCTCCTATCAAGAAGTTTCAATCTATTAGAGTGCAATTACTAAGATGAGTGACACTCCAAAGCGATGCCAATAACCTCCACCCGAGTGTGGTGTCGGAGTCTTTCTGGTGGCAGATCCCAGCAGACGTCATTAACGTTATCTGTCGGCTGACTGCAGGAACGTCTTGGCTCTGTAATTCAGCTGCCGTGTCTCCAAGTAATCCCCCCGTGGCTTTTTAAGAAGTGGTCTTCAGCCACTGAGCAACCACCATACCACCCCCACCCATGTTCCTTGAAGTCAACTACTGATTATTCGGTATTCCAGTTTCTTGCATCTTTTGTCTTCACATCTTCGGCTGTGGTTTGTTTCTGTTTTTTTAACGGCTGGCCAGCGAGATTCACTTTGCGATGATGTGACCCACTTTGTGCTATCCTGGCTAGTCGCCATGGCCGCCAGCGTCGGTCTGGTCAGCTAAACCTACCTTTCTCTGCCCGCAGCCTACATTGTCCTTACGAGCCCATTTAGCCACCGCAGATGTCCAACATGCAGCTGGTAGGTTTTCTAGTCTACACGTAAATCATTAGTTCTGTTCTTTGATGGGGCCTGGGGGGGGGGTTTAACTCTCCCATAGTACGTATCATGTTTCTACTTCCAAATAGCAGTTATCTCTCTACTAAACTAATCAAAATAGGAGAACCTTGCAACAAAGTGAGGCCTGGGGTGTGTAACACTCAGGTGCCGCTTTGAGGGTTAGCACGTTTGTCTTTTGTTGTTATTTCGAGTCGCATTTTCTCAAAAATGATGAATTTGTTGGACCAATCAGTGAGTGTATTAATAATCAGTATTCAGTTCTGCATTATTTCCAACTCACAACACCCACTCTTTCCTGAATATGGAACCCTGCCATCAGGGAGAAGACTCCGGGTCCCACTATGCAAATCTAACCGCCTTAAATTATCATTTGTCCCAGCTTCCATTAAGCTGACCAACAATGTGCAATAGAATTTTAATACATATGTTAGCACTTTTTTAGCACATAGCACTTTAGCACATAGCACTTTAGAACTAAGCACTTTAGCACACAGCACTTTATCCATGAGCTCTAGTGCAATGCACATTGGTACTTTATCTTTATCTCCATACTGTAGATTTTATGCCTACATCAAAGTGCCACCTATGTCTATCAAGCTCCATGTTCTGATGTTTAAATGTTAGTTGTCTGGTTGTGGTTGTGTCTGTGCTTGTGTTTTTGTTCTGTTGTTTTTAGGTATGTTAAGAAAGCAATGATGCACTGTGCCCAAGACAAATTTCCCCACGGGGACAATAAAGTTGAACCTTGACCTTGACCTTGACCTTGATTTGACAACTGAAAGTATTTTATTTACACCCTTTGATTTTAATTTGAATTATATATTTTTTTATAATTATGTTTTATGATTTTACATAGAATTATGATTATTTAGGGACCGAGTCCCTTTGGGACAGAGGACCCTATTGTATTTCTAGCGTTTTATTATTATACCGCCGCCTCTTTGAGCTGTAATTTGACCCCCTTAACATGCTTCAAAACTCACCAAATTGGACACACACATCAGGACTGGCGAAAATTGCGATCTAATCAAAAAACCAAACCCCAAAACTCAAAATTGCGCTCTAACCCCCCCCCCAGGAAGAAAACATAGACAAAACTGCCTGTAACTCCCAGTAGGAATGTCGTAGAGACATGAAACAAAAACCTCTATGTAGGTCTCACTTAGACCTATATTTCATACACTGACAACCCCCAGCAAAAATCAACATCCATCCATCCATCCATCTTCTTCCGCTTATCCGAGGTCGGGTCGCGGGGGCAGCAACCTAAGCAGGGAAGCCCAGACTTCCCTCTCCCCAGCCACTTCGTCCAGCTCTGCCTGTGG
>NC_084551.2:63310000-63327500 GCF_033978685.3 Nerophis lumbriciformis | reverse complement strand
CCAAGTTATAACTCTGGTGTAAATGGTTGCAAAAGTAGCGCAAAAAGTTAGCATGCTAATGTTAGCATGTTAGCAAGCTAAGGCACCAGTCAAAACCGAAAATTGGATGTCAGAACGTTTTAGCCGGGGTTAAAGTAGACAAGTGCGTGAACAAAATGGGACGTTAAGCACCGAGCTACGTGAAAGAAAGGCTGAGCTACAAGAGGAGGCAACCTTGTCTTTTTAGCGTTCGTCTCAGATTAATCTTCCGCTAAAATATACCAAGTTATATGACTCAAAGGTGTATGGCTGCGAAAATAGAGGAAAAAAGTTTCAAATTAGATGAAAAAAACTTAGCATGCCAGCATGCTATCGTTTGCATGCTAACAGGTAACAAATGTCACATACCAAGTTATAACTCTGGTGTAAACGGTTGCAAAAGTAGCGCAAAAAGTTAGCATGCTAATGTTAGCATGTTAGCCAGCTAAGGCACCAGTCAAAACCGAAAATTGGACGTCAGAACGTTTTAGCCGGGGTTAAAGTAGACAAGTGCGTGAGCAAAATGGGACGTTAAGCACCGAGCTACGTGAAAGAAAGGCTGAGCTACAAGAGGAGGCAACCATGTCTTTTTAGCGTTCGTCTCAGATTAATCTTCCGCTAAAATATACCAAGTTATACGACTCAAAGGTGTATGGCTGCGAAAATAGAGGAAAAAAGTTTCAAATTAGATGAAAAAAACTTAGCATGCCAGCATGCTATCGTTTGCATGCTAACAGGTAACAAATGTCACATACCAAGTTATAACTCTGGTGTAAACGGTTGCAAAAGTAGCGCAAAAAGTTAGCATGCTAATGTTAGCATGTTAGCAAGCTAAGGCACTCCGATTGCCGTCCAGTCGAAACCGAAAATTGGATGTCAGAACGTTTTAGCCGGGGTTAAAGTAGACAAGTGCGTGAACAAAATGGGACGTTAAGCACCGAGCTACGTGAAAGAAAGGCTGAGCTACAAGAGGAGGCAACCTTGTCTTTTTAGCGTTCGTCTCAGATTAATCTTCCGCTAAAATATACCAAGTTATATGACTCAAAGGTGTATGGCTGCGAAAATAGAGGAAAAAAGTTTCAAATTAGATGAAAAAAACTTAGCATGCCAGCATGCTATCGTTTGCATGCTAACAGGTAACAAATGTCACATACCAAGTTATAACTCTGGTGTAAACGGTTGCAAAAGTAGCGCAAAAAGTTAGCATGCTAATGTTAGCATGTTAGCAAGCTAAGGCACCAGTCAAAACCAAAAATTGGATGTCAGAACGTTTTAGCCGGGGTTAAAGTAGACAAGTGCGTGAGCAAAATGGGACGTTAAGCATCGAGCTACGTGAAAGAAAGGCTGAGCTACAAGAGGAGGCAACCTTGTCTTTTTAGCGTTCGTCTCAGATTAATCTTCCGCTAAAATATACCAAGTTATATGACTCAAAGGTGTATGGCTGCGAAAATAGAGGAAAAAAGTTTCAAATTAGATGAAAAAACTTAGCATGCTATCGTTTGCATGCTAACAGGTAGCAAATGTCACATGCCAAGTTATAACTCTGGTGTAAATGGTTGCAAAAGTAGTGCAAAAAGTTAGCATGCTAATGTTAGCATGTTAGCAAGCTAAGGCACTCCGATTGCCGTCCAGTCAAAACCGAAAATTGGATGTCAGAACGTTTTAGCCGGGGTTAAAGTAGACAAGTGCGTGAACAAAATGGGACGTTAAGCACCGAGCTACGTGAAAGAAAGGCTGAGCTACAAGAGGAGGCAACCTTGTCTTTTTAGCGTTCGTCTCAGATTAATCTTCCGCTAAAATATACCAAGTTATATGACTCAAAGGTGTATGGCTGCGAAAATAGAGGAAAAAAGTTTCAAATTAGATGAAAAAACTTAGCATGCCAGCATGCTATCGTTTGCATGCTAACAGGAAACAAATGTCACATACCAAGTTATAACTCTGGTGTAAACGGTTGCAAAAGTAGCGCAAAAAGTTAGCATGCTAATGTTAGCATGTTAGCCAGCTAAGGCACCAGTCAAAACCGAAAATTGGATGTCAGAACGTTTTAGCCGGGGTTAAAGTAGACAAGCGCGTGAACAAAATGGGACGTTAAGCACCGAGCTACGTGAAAGAAAGGCTGAGCTACAAGAGGAGGCAACCTTGTCTTTTTAGCGTTCGTCTCAGATTAATCTTCCGCTAAAATATACCAAGTTATATGACTCAAAGGTGTATGGCTGCGAAAATAGAGGAAAAAAGTTTCAAATTAGATGAAAAAAACTTAGCATGCCAGCATGCTATCGTTTGCATGCTAACAGGTAACAAATGTCACATGCCAAGTTATAACTCTGGTGTAAATGGTTGCAAAAGTAGCGCAAAAAGTTAGCATGCTAATGTTAGCATGTTAGCAAGCTAAGGCACCAGTCAAAACCGAAAATTGGATGTCAGAACGTTTTAGCCGGGGTTAAAGTAGACAAGTGCGTGAGCAAAATGGGACGTTAAGCACCGAGCTACGTGAAAGAAAGGCTGAGCTACAAGAGGAGGCAACCTTGTCTTTTTAGCGTTCGTCTCAGATTAATCTTCCGCTAAAATATACCAAGTTATATGACTCAAAGGTGTATGGCTGCGAAAATAGAGGAAAAAAGTTTCAAATTAGATGAAAAAAACCTAGCATGCCAGCATGCTATCGTTTGCATGCTAACAGGTAACAAATGTCACATACCAAGTTATAACTCTGGTGTAAATGGTTGCAAAAGTAGCGCAAAAAGTTAGCATGCTAATGTTAGCATGTTAGCAAGCTAAGGCACCAGTCAAAACCAAAAATTGGATGTCAGAACGTTTTAGCCGGGGTTAAAGTAGACAAGTGCGTGAACAAAATGGGACGTTAAGCACCGAGCTACGTGAAAGAAAGGCTGAGCTACAAGAGGAGGCAACCTTGTCTTTTTAGCGTTCGTCTCAGATTAATCTTCCGCTAAAATATACCAAGTTATATGACTCAAAGGTGTATGGCTGCGAAAATAGAGGAAAAAAGTTTCAATTTAGATGAAAAAAACTTAGCATGCCAGCATGCTATCGTTTGCATTTTAACAGGTAACAAATGTCACATACCAAGTTATAACTCTGGTGTAAACGGTTGCAAAAGTAGCGCAAAAAGTTAGCATGCTAATGTTAGCATGTTAGCAAGCTAAGGCACCAGTCAAAACCGAAAATTGGATGTCAGAACGTTTTAGCCGGGGTTAAAGTAGACAAGTGCGTGAGCAAAATGGGACGTTAAGCACCGAGCTACGTGAAAGAAAGGCTGAGCTACAAGAGGAGGCAACCTTGTCTTTTTAGCGTTCGTCTCAGATTAATCTTCCGCTAAAATATACCAAGTTATATGACTCAAAGGTGTATGGCTGCGAAAATAGAGGAAAAAAGTTTCAAATTAGATGAAAAAAACTTAGCATGCCAGCATGCTATCGTTTGCATGCTAACAGGTAGCAAATGTCACATACCAAGTTATAACTCTGGTGTAAATGGTTGCAAAAGTAGCGCAAAAAGTTAGCATGCTAATGTTAGCATGTTAGCAGGCTAAGGCACCAGTCAAAACCAAAAATTGGATGTCAGAACGTTTTAGCCGGGGTTAAAGTAGACAAGTGCGTGAGCAAAATGGGACGTTAAGCACCGAGCTACGTGAAAGAAAGGCTGAGCTACAAGAGGAGGCAACCTTGTCTTTTTAGCGTTCGTCTCAGATTAATCTTCCGCTAAAATATACCAAGTTATATGACTCAAAGGTGTATGGCTGCGAAAATAGAGGAAAAAAGTTTCAAATTAGATGAAAAAAACTTAGCATGCCAGCATGCTATCGTTTGCATGCTAACAGGTAACAAATGTCACATACCAAGTTATAACTCTGGTGTAAACGGTTGCAAAAGTAGCGCAAAAAGTTAGCATGCTAATGTTAGCATGTTAGCAAGCTAAGGCACTCCGATTGCCGTCCAGTCAAAACCGAAAATTGGATGTCAGAACGTTTTAGCCGGGGTTAAAGTAGACAAGTGCGTGAACAAAATGGGACGTTAAGCACCGAGCTACGTGAAAGAAAGGCTGAGCTACAAGAGGAGGCAACCTTGTCTTTTTAGCGTTCGTCTCAGATTAATCTTCCGCTAAAATATACCAAGTTATATGACTCAAAGGTGTATGGCTGCGAAAATAGAGGAAAAAAGTTTCAAATTAGATGAAAAAACTTAGCATGCCAGCATGCTATCGTTTGCATGCTAACAGGAAACAAATGTCACATACCAAGTTATAACTCTGGTGTAAACGGTTGCAAAAGTAGCGCAAAAAGTTAGCATGCTAATGTTAGCATGTTAGCCAGCTAAGGCACCAGTCAAAACCGAAAATTGGATGTCAGAACGTTTTAGCCGGGGTTAAAGTAGACAAGCGCGTGAACAAAATGGGACGTTAAGCACCGAGCTACGTGAAAGAAAGGCTGAGCTACAAGAGGAGGCAACCTTGTCTTTTTAGCGTTCGTCTCAGATTAATCTTCCGCTAAAATATACCAAGTTATATGACTCAAAGGTGTATGGCTGCGAAAATAGAGGAAAAAAGTTTCAAATTAGATGAAAAAAACTTAGCATGCCAGCATGCTATCGTTTGCATGCTAACAGGTAACAAATGTCACATGCCAAGTTATAACTCTGGTGTAAATGGTTGCAAAAGTAGCGCAAAAAGTTAGCATGCTAATGTTAGCATGTTAGCAAGCTAAGGCACCAGTCAAAACCGAAAATTGGATGTCAGAACGTTTTAGCCGGGGTTAAAGTAGACAAGTGCGTGAGCAAAATGGGACGTTAAGCACCGAGCTACGTGAAAGAAAGGCTGAGCTACAAGAGGAGGCAACCTTGTCTTTTTAGCGTTCGTCTCAGATTAATCTTCCGCTAAAATATACCAAGTTATATGACTCAAAGGTGTATGGCTGCGAAAATAGAGGAAAAAAGTTTCAAATTAGATGAAAAAAACCTAGCATGCCAGCATGCTATCGTTTGCATGCTAACAGGTAACAAATGTCACATACCAAGTTATAACTCTGGTGTAAATGGTTGCAAAAGTAGCGCAAAAAGTTAGCATGCTAATGTTAGCATGTTAGCAAGCTAAGGCACCAGTCAAAACCAAAAATTGGATGTCAGAACGTTTTAGCCGGGGTTAAAGTAGACAAGTGCGTGAACAAAATGGGACGTTAAGCACCGAGCTACGTGAAAGAAAGGCTGAGCTACAAGAGGAGGCAACCTTGTCTTTTTAGCGTTCGTCTCAGATTAATCTTCCGCTAAAATATACCAAGTTATATGACTCAAAGGTGTATGGCTGCGAAAATAGAGGAAAAAAGTTTCAATTTAGATGAAAAAAACTTAGCATGCCAGCATGCTATCGTTTGCATTTTAACAGGTAACAAATGTCACATACCAAGTTATAACTCTGGTGTAAACGGTTGCAAAAGTAGCGCAAAAAGTTAGCATGCTAATGTTAGCATGTTAGCAAGCTAAGGCACCAGTCAAAACCGAAAATTGGATGTCAGAACGTTTTAGCCGGGGTTAAAGTAGACAAGTGCGTGAGCAAAATGGGACGTTAAGCACCGAGCTACGTGAAAGAAAGGCTGAGCTACAAGAGGAGGCAACCTTGTCTTTTTAGCGTTCGTCTCAGATTAATCTTCCGCTAAAATATACCAAGTTATATGACTCAAAGGTGTATGGCTGCGAAAATAGAGGAAAAAAGTTTCAAATTAGATGAAAAAAACTTAGCATGCCAGCATGCTATCGTTTGCATGCTAACAGGTAGCAAATGTCACATACCAAGTTATAACTCTGGTGTAAATGGTTGCAAAAGTAGCGCAAAAAGTTAGCATGCTAATGTTAGCATGTTAGCAGGCTAAGGCACCAGTCAAAACCAAAAATTGGATGTCAGAACGTTTTAGCCGGGGTTAAAGTAGACAAGTGCGTGAGCAAAATGGGACGTTAAGCACCGAGCTACGTGAAAGAAAGGCTGAGCTACAAGAGGAGGCAACCTTGTCTTTTTAGCGTTCGTCTCAGATTAATCTTCCGCTAAAATATACCAAGTTATATGACTCAAAGGTGTATGGCTGCGAAAATAGAGGAAAAAAGTTTCAAATTAGATGAAAAAAACTTAGCATGCCAGCATGCTATCGTTTGCATGCTAACAGGTAACAAATGTCACATACCAAGTTATAACTCTGGTGTAAACGGTTGCAAAAGTAGCGCAAAAAGTTAGCATGCTAATGTTAGCATGTTAGCAAGCTAAGGCACCAGTCAAAACCGAAAATTGGATGTCAGAACGTTTTAGCCGGTGTTAAAGTAGACAAGTGCGTGAACAAAATGGGACGTTAAGCACCGAGCTACGTGAAAGAAAGGCTGAGCTACAAGAGGAGGCAACCTTGTCTTTTTAGCGTTCGTCTCAGATTAATCTTCCGCTAAAATATACCAAGTTATATGACTCAAAGGTGTATGGCTGCGAAAATAGAGGAAAAAAGTTTCAAATGAGATGAAAAAACTTAGCATGCCAGCATGCTATCGTTTGCATGCTAACAGGTAACAAATGTCACATGCCAAGTTATAACTCTGGTGTAAACGGTTGCAAAAGTAGCGCAAAAAGTTAGCATGCTAATGTTAGCATGTTAGCAGGCTAAGGCACCAGTCAAAACCGAAAATTGGATGTCAAAACGTTTTAGCCGGGGTTAAAGTAGACAAGTGCGTGAACAAAATGGGACGTTAAGCACCGAGCTACGTGAAAGAAAGGCTGAGCTACAAGAGGAGGCAACCTTGTCTTTTTAGCGTTCGTCTCAGATTAATTTTTCGCTAAAATATACCAAGTTATATGACTCAAAGGTGTATGGCTGCGAAAATAGAGGAAAAAAGTTTCAAATTAGATGAAAAAAACTTAGCATGCCAGCATGCTATCGTTTGCATGCTAACAGGTAACAAATGTCACATACCAAGTTATAACTCTGGTGTAAATGGTTGCAAAAGTAGCGCAAACAGTTAGCATGCTAATGTTAGCATGTTACCAAGCTAAGGCACCAGTCAAAACCAAAAATTGGATGTCAAAACGTTTTAGCCGGGGTTAAAGTAGACAAGTGCGTGAACAAAATGGGACGTTAAGCACCGAGCTACGTGAAAGAAAGGCTGAGCTACAAGAGGAGGCAACCTTGTCTTTTTAGCGTTCGTCTCAGATTAATCTTCCGCTAAAATATACCAAGTTATATGACTCAAAGGTGTATGGCTGCGAAAATAGAGGAAAAAAGTTTCAAATTAGATGAAAAAACTTAGCATACCAGCATGCTATCGTTTGCATGCTAACAGGTAACAAATGTCACATGCCAAGTTATAACTCTGGTGTAAACGGTTGCAAAAGTAGCGCAAAAAGTTAGCATGCTAATGTTAGCATGTTAGCAGGCTAAGGCACCAGTCAAAACCGAAAATTGGATGTCAGAACGTTTTAGCCGGGGTTAAAGTAGACAAGTGCGTGAACAAAATGGGACGTTAAGCACCGAGCTACGTGAAAGAAAGGCTGAGCTACAAGAGGAGGCAACCTTGTCTTTTTAGCGTTCGTCTCAGATTAATCTTCCGCTAAAATATACCAAGTTATATGACTCAAAGGTGTATGGCTGCGAAAATAGAGGAAAAAAGTTTCAAATTAGATGAAAAAACTTAGCATGCCAGCATGCTATCGTTTGCATGCTAACAGGAAACAAATGTCACATACCAAGTTATAACTCTGGTGTAAACGGTTGCAAAAGTAGCGCAAAAAGTTAGCATGCTAATGTTAGCATGTTAGCCAGCTAAGGCACCAGTCAAAACCGAAAATTGGATGTCAGAACGTTTTAGCCGGGGTTAAAGTAGACAAGCGCGTGAACAAAATGGGACGTTAAGCACCGAGCTACGTGAAAGAAAGGCTGAGCTACAAGAGGAGGCAACCTTGTCTTTTTAGCGTTCGTCTCAGATTAATCTTCCGCTAAAATATACCAAGTTATATGACTCAAAGGTGTATGGCTGCGAAAATAGAGGAAAAAAGTTTCAAATTAGATGAAAAAAACTTAGCATGCCAGCATGCTATCGTTTGCATGCTAACAGGTAACAAATGTCACATGCCAAGTTATAACTCTGGTGTAAATGGTTGCAAAAGTAGCGCAAAAAGTTAGCATGCTAATGTTAGCATGTTAGCAAGCTAAGGCACCAGTCAAAACCGAAAATTGGATGTCAGAACGTTTTAGCCGGGGTTAAAGTAGACAAGTGCGTGAGCAAAATGGGACGTTAAGCACCGAGCTACGTGAAAGAAAGGCTGAGCTACAAGAGGAGGCAACCTTGTCTTTTTAGCGTTCGTCTCAGATTAATCTTCCGCTAAAATATACCAAGTTATATGACTCAAAGGTGTAT
Organism: Nerophis lumbriciformis; assembly: GCF_033978685.3. Classification (NCBI taxonomy): domain Eukaryota; kingdom Metazoa; phylum Chordata; class Actinopteri; order Syngnathiformes; family Syngnathidae; genus Nerophis; species Nerophis lumbriciformis. Next base: position 63,319,083 of record NC_084551.2, on the reverse strand, counting down.
GGCTGCGAAAATAGAGGAAAAAAGTTTCAAATTAGATGAAAAAAACCTAGCATGCCAGCATGCTATCGTTTGCATGCTAACAGGTAACAAATGTCACATACCAAGTTATAACTCTGGTGTAAATGGTTGCAAAAGTAGCGCAAAAAGTTAGCATGCTAATGTTAGCATGTTAGCAAGCTAAGGCACCAGTCAAAACCAAAAATTGGATGTCAGAACGTTTTAGCCGGGGTTAAAGTAGACAAGTGCGTGAACAAAATGGGACGTTAAGCACCGAGCTACGTGAAAGAAAGGCTGAGCTACAAGAGGAGGCAACCTTGTCTTTTTAGCGTTCGTCTCAGATTAATCTTCCGCTAAAATATACCAAGTTATATGACTCAAAGGTGTATGGCTGCGAAAATAGAGGAAAAAAGTTTCAATTTAGATGAAAAAAACTTAGCATGCCAGCATGCTATCGTTTGCATTTTAACAGGTAACAAATGTCACATACCAAGTTATAACTCTGGTGTAAACGGTTGCAAAAGTAGCGCAAAAAGTTAGCATGCTAATGTTAGCATGTTAGCAAGCTAAGGCACCAGTCAAAACCGAAAATTGGATGTCAGAACGTTTTAGCCGGGGTTAAAGTAGACAAGTGCGTGAGCAAAATGGGACGTTAAGCACCGAGCTACGTGAAAGAAAGGCTGAGCTACAAGAGGAGGCAACCTTGTCTTTTTAGCGTTCGTCTCAGATTAATCTTCCGCTAAAATATACCAAGTTATATGACTCAAAGGTGTATGGCTGCGAAAATAGAGGAAAAAAGTTTCAAATTAGATGAAAAAAACTTAGCATGCCAGCATGCTATCGTTTGCATGCTAACAGGTAGCAAATGTCACATACCAAGTTATAACTCTGGTGTAAATGGTTGCAAAAGTAGCGCAAAAAGTTAGCATGCTAATGTTAGCATGTTAGCAGGCTAAGGCACCAGTCAAAACCAAAAATTGGATGTCAGAACGTTTTAGCCGGGGTTAAAGTAGACAAGTGCGTGAGCAAAATGGGACGTTAAGCACCGAGCTACGTGAAAGAAAGGCTGAGCTACAAGAGGAGGCAACCTTGTCTTTTTAGCGTTCGTCTCAGATTAATCTTCCGCTAAAATATACCAAGTTATATGACTCAAAGGTGTATGGCTGCGAAAATAGAGGAAAAAAGTTTCAAATTAGATGAAAAAAACTTAGCATGCCAGCATGCTATCGTTTGCATGCTAACAGGTAACAAATGTCACATACCAAGTTATAACTCTGGTGTAAACGGTTGCAAAAGTAGCGCAAAAAGTTAGCATGCTAATGTTAGCATGTTAGCAAGCTAAGGCACCAGTCAAAACCGAAAATTGGATGTCAGAACGTTTTAGCCGGTGTTAAAGTAGACAAGTGCGTGAACAAAATGGGACGTTAAGCACCGAGCTACGTGAAAGAAAGGCTGAGCTACAAGAGGAGGCAACCTTGTCTTTTTAGCGTTCGTCTCAGATTAATCTTCCGCTAAAATATACCAAGTTATATGACTCAAAGGTGTATGGCTGCGAAAATAGAGGAAAAAAGTTTCAAATGAGATGAAAAAACTTAGCATGCCAGCATGCTATCGTTTGCATGCTAACAGGTAACAAATGTCACATGCCAAGTTATAACTCTGGTGTAAACGGTTGCAAAAGTAGCGCAAAAAGTTAGCATGCTAATGTTAGCATGTTAGCAGGCTAAGGCACCAGTCAAAACCGAAAATTGGATGTCAAAACGTTTTAGCCGGGGTTAAAGTAGACAAGTGCGTGAACAAAATGGGACGTTAAGCACCGAGCTACGTGAAAGAAAGGCTGAGCTACAAGAGGAGGCAACCTTGTCTTTTTAGCGTTCGTCTCAGATTAATTTTTCGCTAAAATATACCAAGTTATATGACTCAAAGGTGTATGGCTGCGAAAATAGAGGAAAAAAGTTTCAAATTAGATGAAAAAAACTTAGCATGCCAGCATGCTATCGTTTGCATGCTAACAGGTAACAAATGTCACATACCAAGTTATAACTCTGGTGTAAATGGTTGCAAAAGTAGCGCAAACAGTTAGCATGCTAATGTTAGCATGTTACCAAGCTAAGGCACCAGTCAAAACCAAAAATTGGATGTCAAAACGTTTTAGCCGGGGTTAAAGTAGACAAGTGCGTGAACAAAATGGGACGTTAAGCACCGAGCTACGTGAAAGAAAGGCTGAGCTACAAGAGGAGGCAACCTTGTCTTTTTAGCGTTCGTCTCAGATTAATCTTCCGCTAAAATATACCAAGTTATATGACTCAAAGGTGTATGGCTGCGAAAATAGAGGAAAAAAGTTTCAAATTAGATGAAAAAACTTAGCATACCAGCATGCTATCGTTTGCATGCTAACAGGTAACAAATGTCACATGCCAAGTTATAACTCTGGTGTAAACGGTTGCAAAAGTAGCGCAAAAAGTTAGCATGCTAATGTTAGCATGTTAGCAGGCTAAGGCACCAGTCAAAACCGAAAATTGGATGTCAGAACGTTTTAGCCGGGGTTAAAGTAGACAAGTGCGTGAACAAAATGGGACGTTAAGCACCGAGCTACGTGAAAGAAAGGCTGAGCTACAAGAGGAGGCAACCTTGTCTTTTTAGCGTTCTTCTCAGATTAATTTTTCGCTAAAATATACCAAGTTATATGACTCAAAGGTGTATGGCTGCGAAAATAGAGGAAAAAAGTTTCAAATTAGATGAAAAAACTTAGCATACCAGCATGCTATCGTTTGCATGCTAACAGGTAACAAATGTCACATGCCAAGTTATAACTCTGGTGTAAACGGTTGCAAAAGTAGCGCAAAAAGTTAGCATGCTAATGTTAGCATGTTAGCAGGCTAAGGCACCAGTCAAAACCGAAAATTGGATGTCAGAACGTTTTAGCCGGGGTTAAAGTAGACAAGTGCGTGAACAAAATGGGACGTTAAGCACCGAGCTACGTGAAAGAAAGGCTGAGCTACAAGAGGAGGCAACCTTGTCTTTTTAGCGTTCTTCTCAGATTAATTTTTCGCTAAAATATACCAAGTTATATGACTCAAAGGTGTATGGCTGCGAAAATAGAGGAAAAAAGTTTCAAATTAGATGAAAAAAACTTAGCATGCCAGCATGCTATCGTTTGCATGCTAACAGGTAACAAATGTCACATACCAAGTTATAACTCTGGTGTAAATGGTTGCAAAAGTAGCGCAAAAAGTTAGCATGCTAATGTTAGCATGTTAGCAGGCTAAGGCACCAGTCAAAACCGAAAATTGGATGTCAGAACGTTTTAGCCGGGGTTAAAGTAGACAAGTGCGTGAACAAAATGGGACGTTAAGCACCGAGCTACGTGAAAGAAAGGCTGAGCTACAAGAGGAGGCAACCTTGTCTTTTTAGCGTTCGTCTCAGATTCATTTTCCGCTAAAATATACCAAGTTATATGACTCAAAGGTGTATGGCTGCGAAAATAGAGGAAAAAAGTTTCAAATGAGATGAAAAAACTTAGCATGCCAGCATGCTATCGTTTGCATGCTAACAGGTAACAAATGTCACATGCCAAGTTATAACTCTGGTGTAAACGGTTGCAAAAGTAGCGCAAAAAGTTAGCATGCTAATGTTAGCATGTTAGCAAGCTAAGGCACCAGTCAAAACCGAAAATTGGACGTCAGAACGTTTTAGCCGGGGTTAAAGTAGACAAGTGCGTGAACAAAATGGGACGTTAAGCACCGAGCTACGTGAAAGAAAGGCTGAGCTACAAGAGGAGGCAACCTTGTCTTTTTAGCGTTCGTCTCAGATTAATCTTCCGCTAAAATATACAAAGCTATATGACTCAAAGGTGTATGGCTGCGAAAATAGAGGAAAAAAGTTTCAAATTAGATGAAAAAAACTTAGCATGCCAGCATGCTATCGTTTGCATGCTAACAGGTAACAAATGTCACATACCAAGTTATAACTCTGGTGTAAACGGTTGCAAAAGTCGCGCAAAAAGTTAGCATGCTAATGTTAGCATGTTAGCAAGCTAAGGCACTCCGATTGCCGTCCAGTCGGAACCGAAAATTGGATGTCAGAACGTTTTAGCCGGGGTTAAAGTAGACAAGTGCGTGAACAAAATGGGACGTTAAGCACCGAGCTACGTGAAAGAAAGGCTGAGCTACAAGAGGAGGCAACCTTGTCTTTTTAGCGTTCTTCTCAGATTAATTTTTCGCTAAAATATACCAAGTTATATGACTCAAAGGTGTATGGCTGCGAAAATAGAGGAAAAAAGTTTCAAATTAGATGAAAAAAACTTAGCATACCAGCATGCTATCGTTTGCATGCTAACAGGTAACAAATGTCACATGCCAAGTTATAACTCTGGTGTAAATGGTTGCAAAAGTAGCGCAAAAAGTTAGCATGCTAATGTTAGCATGTTAGCAAGCTAAGGCACCAGTCAAAACCAAGAATTGGATGTCAAAACGTTTTAGCCGGGGTTAAAGTAGACAAGTGCGTGAACAAAATGGGACGTTAAGCACCGAGCTACGTGAAAGAAAGGCTGAGCTACAAGAGGAGGCAACCTTGTCTTTTTAGCGTTCGTCTCAGATTAATCTTCCGCTAAAATATACCAAGTTATACGACTCAAAGGTGTATGGCTGCGAAAATAGAGGAAAAAAGTTTCAAATGAGATGAAAAAACTTAGCATGCCAGCATGCTATCGTTTGCATGCTAACAGGTAACAAATGTCACATGCCAAGTTATAACTCTGGTGTAAACGGTTGCAAAAGTAGCGCAAAAAGTTAGCATGCTAATGTTAGCATGTTAGCAGGCTAAGGCACCAGTCAAAACCGAAAATTGGATGTCAGAACGTTTTAGTCGGTCACAAAACAGTTCAAAGAAAAGGTCGGTTCAAAGAAAAGTTCGTAAACAGCCGTTGCCCTCGGTCACAAAACAGTTCAAAGAAAAGGTGCCTGGAGGGGGGGTCAGGACCTGCCTCCTCTACGCTTTGTAGATCTCGGGTCAAGACAGAATCTTCCTGTGGATTACAATACATCAAAGAAAGCGACACCCTCATGTCGCTCCCCATCCTACACAGTGGGGTTTTACAAGCCTTAGACATCTTTTGTCTGCTCGCCGTGAACTCATTGAAACACAAAGTTGTGTGATAACTTAGATACAATTATTCTGACACCATGCTTGACGGTAGGAATGGTGTTCCTGGGATTATAGGCCTCACCAAACATATTGCTGGGTATTGTGGCCAAACAGCTCCATTTTTGTTTCATCTGACCACAGAACTTTCCTCCAGAAGGTCTTATCTTTGTCCATGTGATGTCAGATGAAACACAAATAAAGCTGTTTGGCCACAATACCCAGCAAGGATCGTCAACACAAGCTGTACACTGACTACCAGAGGTGGGACCAAGTCATTGTTTTGCAAGTCACAAGTAAGTCTCAAGTCTTTGCCCTCAAGTCCGAGTCAAGTCCCGAGTCAAGACAGGCAAGCCCCGAGTCAAGTCCAAAGTCAAGACTGGAAAGTCTCAAGTCAAGTCCTAAGTCCTGCATTTTGAGTTTCGAGTCCTTTCAAGTCCTTTTAACCACAGACTAATATATTAACACAGATTGTGTATGCTTTTCAAACGCTGTATTTATTTATTAAAACAAGTGCATTTGAAATTGCAGGAAAGAAAATTGTGCTGACATTGCACTTTATAATAGCACTATTAACCAGTCATTTTAAACATTAACTCATTCCTTTACAGAACAAACACATTGAAAAATAAAGTGCAAATGTACTTATTTGTACAAAAGTGTTAACATTGAAAAAACATGACATATACGTGAACATAACAAAAAAGTTGTACTTTTTATATGTCAGGGCCCTATGCTGCATTGCATTTGCAAAAGACCAAATTAGCCAAGAGTCTGTCAGTCATTTGTGCACGATGGGGGCGTAGTATGATGCCGCCATGGCTGAAAACTCGCTCCACTGGAGCACTGGAGGCAGGCACTGCCAAGACTCTCATGGCCACTCGGAACAGTGAAGGAAGAGTCTACATGTTCAATGCCCAGAACAAAAGGGGGGAGAGAGTTGTTTTGGGTTGGTGCACTACTTGTAAGTGTATCTTGTGTTTTTTATGTTGATTTAATTAAAAAAAGAGAAAAAAAATAAATTATTTCTTGTGCGGCCCAATACCAATCGATCCACGGACCAGTACCGGGCCGCGGCCCGGTGGTTGGGGACCACTGAGGTAAACAACCAACAGTACGGTATGTCAGAAAGCTAGCTAAAACGGTACACATATTCATAATATAGTATACATTTTAACTGACCTTTATTTGACTATTTTTGTCTTTTTTTAGGTGGCTAAAATACGCGGTGCTGCTGACCGCCGTCTAACGTTACGTGTGATATATTGACTAACGTAACCCTGCTTGAAAAAAATCACTGAACAAAAAGTATGAATAAGGTAGTGAACTGCAACAGATTCCCGTGTTTGCAATAACGTTATAACGTTAGCAGTGAGTTTACAGCCTCACTGATTTAACTACACAGCAAATAAAAGTCACGTTACTTAGCCAATAAACGTTATCTTACATTCAAAACTTACCGTTCTTTGTGCAACTTCAAATGCCGGACGAAGTTGGAAGTTGTTGCCTCTCCATCAGTAATTTTCGAACCGCATGTGTTGCATACTGCAAACCGTTTTGTGTTGACCACCTCGTAATTTTTATACCCAAACAAAATTATTTTAGGTATCATTTTTTGTTCACTGGCGTGTGGTTTGGACATGTCTTCTTCCTTGGTTGTCCTGCAATTTGATTGGATGAATGCTGTGTGATGAAAACAAAGTAGATCTAATTTGATTGGCTGTTGTACTGAGAGCACACCAGCTGACACACGCAACGCTGATAGACAAGTACACAATGAAAAATACGGAGCGCTCCCGAATAACTTTTTCATCTTTGGGTTTTGGGGAAAGTAGCAAGTCATGTCAAGTCATGTCAAGTCAAAAGGCTCAAGTCCAAGTGAAGTCACAAGTCATTGATGTTAAAGTCGAAGTCGAGTTGCAAGTCTTTTTACATTTTGTCAAGTCGAGTCTAAAGTCATCAAATTCATGACTCGAGTCTGACTCGAGTCCAAGTCATGTGACTCGAGTCCACACCTCTGCTGACTACTCTAAGGCAAGATCTTGCTCCTTACTTCTACTCTGTGAAGAGAAATGCAATGCAGCGAAGCGTCTTTAATCCATTTGCGAGCGTGTCGCTGGCGTGTGTGTTGACGCTGAACACAAGGCGACCGTGGTTGGAGTCACACCAAGGACAAGCTAACAAGCATTAAATCCTCCACACCTGCCCGAGTCCAGCTCAAAGCGGCGCCGAAGTACAGTCGCACGCCGTCCCGCGGAGACTTATTCTGTCACTTAGCCGCTTCACGGCGGCCTTAATCTGATGCAATTGCAGCCACTTTCAGTCTTGAAAGACGGCGGTTAGAGGTGCCTGAGTGGGGGGGGGCGTTAAGGACCTCGTATTAAGGACCTCGCACACGTGACGTCTTCCGACCGGCCGCTTGGACGCCGTCACGACTTCATCGATCCGACGCTTTATGACAGGACGAGCCCCCCGCAGCCGGGGCGTCGCCGGACGTAAAGACGGACATAAATCCCGGAGCGCGGCGCCGTCGTAACGCCGCCTTGTAAATGTCGGAGTCGTGGCTCAGCGCGGCGGCGTGGAGACGAAACAGTAAACGGTGTCTTTTATGAGCGCTCGTTAACGTACGTACAGTATAGAGCGACACCTGTGTGACGCTGTACTTTTGGTTGGAGAAAGTGTTTTATGAAGGAATATTATTGATGGGATGTACAATTCTATGCAACATGTCAGTTGGGGCCCTGAACAAAAAATACATCAGCATTTATGGCCGGCGCCGTTTCTGGGTGTTGTTGATAAATGGCTTTGGTTTTGCATAGTAGAGTTGTAACTTGCACTTACAGATTAAGCAACCAACTGTAATTACTGACAGTGGTTTACTGAAGTGTTCCTGAGCCCATGTGGTGATATCCTTTACACACTGATGTGGCTTTTTGATGCAGTAGCGCCTGAGCGATCCGAGGTGTGTAATATCATGGCTTACGTCAGTGGTTCTCAAACTTTTTTTTGCCATCCCCCACTTTGGACAAGCGGGAGTTTTCAAGCCCCACCTGCCCCCATCGCCCCAACAGAGCGCTAATGCCAAGCTTTAACATTGTCAAATTTATTGAACATCAAGTTGTATACATTCAAACTCAATAACATAAAATAACATCAAGTTCAATAATAAATAAAATAACTGTGCAGCTGTGGTATAACTTGCATCAAGTTCAATCATAAATAAAATAACTTCCATCCAGTTCAATCATAAATAAAACAAAAGTGTTATAACTTGCATCAAGTTCAATAATAAATCAAAAAAGTGGTATAACTTGCATCAAGTTCAATAATAAATCAAAAAAAGTGTTATAACTTGCATCACGTTCAATAATAAATCAAAAAAGTGTTATAACTTGCATCAAGTTCAATAATAAATCAAATAAAAGTGTTATAACTTGCATCAAGTTCAATAATAAATCAAAAAAAGTGTTATAACTTGCATCAAGTTCAATATTATAATATTAATATTATATAATATTATATATATTATATTATGTATATTATATTATATATATTATATTATATTATATTATATATATATATATATATATATATTATAATATTATAATATTATATTAATATTAATATAAAGCCTACAGTAAAAATAAGTACCGGTAATTTCCATTTATTTATATAGCGGATTTCACAGACAGAATCACAAAGTGATTTACAGTGTGTATAGAAAATGAAAGCATAGTAAAAAAAATAATCTAAGAATATAATAATTTTAAAAAAATTTAAAGTGAAATTTCTTCCCGTTCCTCGCGCCCCACCTGTCATGTCTCTATTCCCCACCAGTGGGGTCGCGACCCACACTTTGAGAAACGCTGGCTTACGTGCAGTGATTTCTCTAGATTCTCTGAACCGTTTGATGATATTACGGAGCTGAAATAAGCAGGGGCGTC
>NC_084551.2:63280000-63305000 GCF_033978685.3 Nerophis lumbriciformis | reverse complement strand
CAAGTCAGAATTTTATATGACAAATGTCACCATTTCACTTTAAAAAGTAATGATTTTACACAAAAAAAAGTGATAATTTTACGAGAAAATGTTGCAATATTACAGAAACAGGAAGAATATGAGAAATTGTTCCCAATTTTATAGGAAAAAAGTCAACACATTGTGAGAAAAAGACTGCTTTTAGTTCCTTTATTTTTGGGGGAATTTTTTCTATTTGTAATTCTTCATTATTTACTTCAATTATTACTTTATGTCTCTCTATGCATACATTTTTTTTATATATATTTTAATTTTGGCCAAAGGGGGTGCATTTCAATTTCTTACACACACTTGTTATTTCATATGTTGACCAGAGGGGGAGCACTTTTAAATCCCTCCTTTTTGGGACCACCCTCATTTTGATAGATGTCACCACCAAATGAGACATTGTCTGTTAGATGCAAAGTTATTGATTTATGTCATCACTTGTTCACACCTCCTCATATGGAAGATACTTTTCCTTCTTCATGTCTCAAGAAGGGTAGAAATACAAAAACACACACACACACACACACACACACACACTTGTATGTGTTACCTTCTTGAGACCTGAGAAAAATGCCTACCTCTTTAGGACCAGCCTATATATATATATATAAAGATGTGTATTTACAACATTAATAATATATACTTACTATGCAAATATAAAAAAAAGTTGTTGTGAAAAATGAGTTGGAATTTCACAAGAAAAGCTTCGGATTTTGGCAGTATTATAATAAAAGTCGTACTTTTACTCAACACAAATCAAAGTTTTACAAGGAAAACTGAGCATTTGTGCAATGTTAAGATAAAAGTTGAAATTTTACTCAATAGCAGTCGCAATTTTACAAGAAAAAGCTTAAAATGTTGACAATTTAAGGAAAATAGTCGTAATTTTGCTCAACAAAAGTCACAATTTTATAAGAAGATTTTAAATTTTTTTGCAATATTATAATAATAATCAGAATTTTACAAGGCAAAATTATGACAAAAGTCATAATTACTCAAAAAAATTCACTATTTTACAACAACAACAAAAAAATTGGCAATAATGTTATGTTTGTTACACGTTATGTTATGTTACAAGTCAGAATTTTATATGACAAATGTCACCATTTCGCTTTAAAAAGTAATGATTTTACACAAAAAAAAGTAATAATTTTACGAGAAAATGTTGCAATATTACAGAAACAGGAAGAATATGAGAAATTGTTCCCAATTTTATAGGAAAAAAAGTCAACACATTGTGAGAAAAAGACTGCTTTTAGTTCCTTTATTTTTTGGGGGAATTTTTTCTGTTTGTAATTCTTCATTATTTACTTCAATTATTACTTTATGTCTCTCTATGCATACATTTTTTTCATATATGTATTAATTTTGGCCAAAGGGGGCGCATTTCAATTTCTTACACACACTTGTTATTTCATATGTTGACCAGAGGGGGAGCACTTTTAAATCCCTCCTTTTTGGGACCACCCTCGTTTTGATAGATGTCACCACCAAATGAGACATTGTCTGTTAGATGCAATGTTATTGATTTATGTCATCACTCCTCATATGGAAGATACTTTTCCTTCTTCATGTCTCAAGAAGGTTAGAAATACAAACACACACACACACACACACACACACTTGTATGTGTTACCTTCTTGAGACCTGAGAAAAATGCCTGCCTCTTTAGGACCAGCCTATATATATATATATATATATAAAGATGTGTATTTACAACATTAATAATATATACTTACTATGCAAATATAAAAAAAGTTGTTGTGAAAAATTAGTTGGAATTTCACAAGAAAAGCTTCGGATTTTGGCAGTATTATAATAAAAGTCGTAATTTTACTCAACACAAGTCAAAGTTTTACAAGGAAAACTGAGCATTTGTGCAATGTTAAGATAAAAGTTGAAATTTTACTCAATAGCGGTTGCAATTTTACAAGAAAAAGCTTAAAATGTTGACAATTTAAGGAAAATAGTCGTAATTTTGCTCAACAAAAGTCACAATTTTATAAGAAGATTTTAAATTTTTTTTGCAATATTATAATAATAATCAAAATTTTACAAGGCAAATTTATGACAAAAGTCATAATTACTCCAAAAAATTCACTATTTTACAACAACAACAAAAAAATTGGCAATAATGTTATGTTTGTTACACGTTATGTTATGTTACAAGTCAGAATTTTATATGACAAATGTCACCATTTCGCTTTAAAAAGTAATGATTTTACACACAAAAAAAGTAATAATTTTACGAGAAAATGTTGCAATATTACAGAAACAGGAAGAATATGAGAAATTGTTCCCAATTTTATAGGAAAAAAGTCAACACATTGTGAGAAAAAGACTGCTTTTAGTTCCTTTATTTTTTGGGGAATTTTTTCTATTTGTAATTCTTCATTATTTACTTCAATTATTACTTTATGTCTCTCTATACATACATTTTTTTTCATATATGTATTAATTTTGGCCAAAGGGGGCGCATTTCAATTTCTTACACACACTTGTTATTTCATATGTTGACCAGAGGGGGAGCACTTTTAAATCCCTCCTTTTTGGGACCACCCTCATTTTGATAGATGTCACCACCAAATGAGACATTGTCTGTTAGATGCAATGTTATTGATTTATGTCATCACTTGTTCACACCTCCTCATATGGAAGATACTTTTCCTTCTTCATGTCTCAAGAAGGGTAGAAATACAAAAACACACACACACACACACACACTTGTATGTGTTACCTTCTTGAGACCTGAGAAAAATGCCTACCTCTTTAGGACCAGCCTATATATATATATAAAGATGTGTATTTACAACATTAATAATATATACTTACTATGCAAATATAAAAAAAGTTGTTGTGAAAAATGAGTTGGAATTTCACAAGAAAAGCTTCGGATTTTGGCAGTATTATAATAAAAGTCGTAATTTTACTCAACACAAGTCAAAGTTTTACGAGAAAAACTGAGCATTTGTGCAATGTTAAGATAAAAGTTGAAATTTTACTCAATAGCAGTCGCAATTTTACAAGAAAAAGCTTAAAATGTTGACAATTTAAGGAAAATAGTCGTAATTTTGCTCAACAAAAGTCACAATTTTATAAGAAGATTTTAATTTTTTTTTGCAATGTTATAATAATAATCAGAATTTTACATGGCAAAATTATGACAAAAGTCATAATTACTCCAAAAAATTCACTATTTTACAACAACAACAAAAAAATTGGCAATAATGTTATGTTTGTTACACGTTATGTTATGTTACAAGTCAGAATTTTATATGACAAATGTCACCATTTCGCTTTAAAAAGTAATGATTTTACACAAAAAAAAGTGATAATTTTACGAGAAAATGTTGCAATATTACAGAAACAGGAAGAATATGAGAAATTGTTCCCAATTTTATAGGAAAAAAGTCAACACATTGTGAGAAAAAGACTGCTTTTAGTTCCTTTATTTTTTGGGGAATTTTTTCTGTTTGTAATTGTTTTGTATTCTTCATTATTTACTTCAATTATTACTTTATGTCTCTCTATGCATACATTTTTTTCATATATGTATTAATTTTGGCCAGAGGGGGCGCATTTCAATTTCTTACACACACTTGTTATTTCATATGTTGACCAGAGGGGGAGCACTTTTAAATCCCTCCTTTTTGGGACCACCCTCATTTTGATAGATGTCACCACCAAATGAGACATTGTCTGTTAGATGCAATGTTATTGATTTATGTCATCACTCCTCATATGGAAGATACTTTTCCTTCTTCATGTCTCAAGAAGGGTAGAAATACAAAAAAAAACACACACACACACACACACACTTGAATGTGTTACCTTCTTGAGACCTGAGAAAAATGCCTACCTCTTTAGGACCAGCCTATATATATATATATATATAAAGATGTGTATTTACAACATTAATAATATATACTTACTATGCAAATATAAAAAAAGTTGTTGTGAAAAATGAGTTGGAATTTCACAAGAAAAGCTTCGGATTTTGGCAGTATTATAATAAAAGTCGTAATTTTACTCAACACAAGTCAAAGTTTTACAAGAAAAACTGAGCATTTGTGCAATGTTAAAATAAAAGTTGAAATTTTACTCAATAGCAGTCGCAATTTTACAAGAAAAAGCTTAAAATGTTGACAATTTAAGGAAAATAGTCGTAATTTTGCTCAACAAAAGTCACAATTTTATAAGAAGATTTTAAATTTTTTTTGCAATATTATAATAATAATCAGAATTTTACAAGGCAAAATGATGACAAAAGTCATAATTACTCAAAAAAATGCACTATTTTACAACAACAACAAAAAATTGGCAATAATGTTATGTTTGTTACACGTTATGTTATGTTACAAGTCAGAATTTTATATGACAAATGTCACCATTTCGCTTGAAAAAGTAATGATTTTACACAAAAAAAGTAATAATTTTACGAGAAAATGTTGCAATATTACAGAAACAGGAAGAATATGAAAAATTGTTCCCAATTTTATAGGAAAAAAGTCAACACATTGTGAGAAAAAGACTGCTTTTAGTTCTTTTATTTTTGGGGGGAATTCTTTCTGTTTGTAATTGTTTTGTATTCTTCATTATTTACTTCAATTATTACTTTATGTCTCTCTATGCATACATTTTTTTCATATATGTATTAATTTTGGCCAAAGGGGGCGCATTTCAATTTCTTACACACACTTGTTATTTCATATGTTGACCAGAGAGGGAGCACTTTTAAATCCCTCCTTTTTGGGACCACCCTCATTTTGATAGATGTCACCACCAAATGAGACATTGTCTGTTAGATGCAATGTTATTGATTTATGTCATCACTCCTCATATGGAAGATACTTTTCCTTCTTCATGTCTCAAGAAGGGTAGTAATACAAAAACACACACACACACACACACACACACACACTTGTATGTGTTACCTTCTTGAGACCTGAGAAAAATGCCTACCTCTTTAGGACCAGCCTATATATATATATATAAAGATGTGTATTTACAACATTAATAATATATACTTACTATGCAAATATAAAAAAAAGTTGTTGTGAAAAATGAGTTGGAATTTCACAAGAAAAGCTTCGGATTTTGGCAGTATTATAACAAAAGTCGTAATTTTACTCAACACAAGTCAAAGTTTTACGAGAAAAACTGAGCATTTGTGCAATGTTAAGATACAAGTTGAAATTTTACTCAATAGCAGTCGCAATTTTACAAGAAAAAGCTTAAAATGTTGACAATTTAAGGAAAATAGTCGTAATTTTGCTCAACAAAAGTCACAATTTTATAAGAAGATTTAAAATTTTTTTTGCAATATTATAATAATAATCAGAATTTTACAAGGGAAAATTATGACAAAAGTCATAATTACTCCAAAAAAATCACTATTTTACAACAACAACAAAAAAATTGGCAATAATGTTATGTTTGTTACACGTTATGTTATGTTACAAGTCAGAATTTTATATGACAAATGTCAACATTTCGCTTTAAAAAGTAATGATTTTACACAAAAAAAAGTGATAATTTTACGAGAAAATGTTGCAATATTACAGAAACAGGAAGAATATGAGAAATTGTTCCCAATTTTATAGGAAAAAAGTCAACACATTGTGAGAAAAAGACTGCTTTTAGTTCCTTTATTTTTGGGGGAATTTTTTCTATTTGTAATTCTTCATTATTTACTTCAATTATTACTTTATGTCTCTCTATGCATACATTTTTTTTATATATATTTTAATTTTGGCCAAAGGGGGCGCATTTCAATTTCTTACACACACTTGTTATTTCATATGTTGACCAGAGGGGGAGCACTTTTAAATCCCTCCTTTTTGGGACCACCCTCATTTTGATAGATGTCACCACCAAATGAGACATTGTCTGTTAGATGCAATGTTATTGATTTATGTCATCACTCCTCATATGGAAGATACTTTTCCTTCTTCATGTCTCAAGAAGGGTAGAAATACAAACACACACACACACACACACACACACACTTGTATGTGTTACCTTCTTGAGACCTGAGAAAAATGCCTACCTCTTTAGGACCAGCCTATATATATATATATAAAGATGTGTATTTACAACATTAATAATATATACTTACTATGCAAATATAAAAAAAAGTTGTTGTGAAAAATGAGTTGGAATTTCACAAGAAAAGCTTCGGATTTTGGCAGTATTATAATAAAAGTCGTAATTTTACTCAACACAAGTCAAAGTTTTACGAGAAAAACTGAGCATTTGTGCAATGTTAAGATAAAAGTTGAAATTTCACTCAATAGCGGTCGCAATTTTACAAGAAAAAGCTTAAAATGTTGACAATTTAAGGAAAATAGTCGTAATTTTGCTCAACAAAAGTCACAATTTTATAAGAAGATTTTAAATTTTTTTTGCAATATTATAATAATAAATCAGAATTTTACAAGGCAAAATTATGACAAAAGTCATAATTACTCAAAAAAATTCACTATTTTACAACAACAACAAAAAAATGGCAATAATGTTATGTTTGTTACACGTTATGTTATGTTACAAGTCAGAATTTTATATGACAAATGTCACCATTTCGCTTTAAAAAGTAATGATTTTACAAAAAAAAAGTGATAATTTTACGAGAAAATGTTGCAATATTACAGAAACAGGAAGAATATGAGAAATTGTTCCCAATTTTATTGGAAAAAAGTCAACACATTGTGAGAAAAAGACTGCTTTTAGTTCCTTTATTTTTGGGGGGAATTTTTTCTGTTTGTAATTGTTTTGTATTCTTCATTATTTACTTCAATTATTACTTTATGTCTCTCTATGCATACATTTTTTTTATATATATTTTAATTTTGGCCAAAGGGGGCGCATTTCAATTTCTTACACACACTTGTTATTTCATATGTTGACCAGAGGGGGAGCACTTTTAAATCCCTCCTTTTTGGGACCACCCTCATTTTGATAGATGTCACCACCAAATGAGACATTGTCTGTTAGATGCAATGTTATTGATTTATGTCATCACTCCTCATATGGAAGATACTTTTCCTTCTTCATGTCTCAAGAAGGGTAGAAATACAAAAAAACACACACACACACACACACACACACTTGTATGTGTTACCTTCTTGAGACCTGAGAAAAATGCCTACCTCTTTAGGACCAGCCTATATATATATATATAAAGATGTGTATTTACAACATTAATAATATATACTTACTATGCAAATATAAAAAAAAGTTGTTGTGAAAAATGAGTTGGAATTTCACAAGAAAAGCTTCGGATTTTGGCAGTATTATAATAAAAGTCGTAATTTTACTCAACACAAGTCAAAGTTTTACGAGAAAAACTGAGCATTTGTGCAATGTTAAGATAAAAGTTGAAATTTTACTCAATAGCAGTCGCAATTTTACAAGAAAAAGCTTAAAATGTTGACAATTTAAGGAAAATAGTCGTAATTTTGCTCAACAAAAGTCACAATTTTATAAGAAGATTTTAAATTTTTTTTGCAATATTATAATAATAATCAGAATTTTACAAGGCAGAATTATGACAAAAGTCATAATTACTCCAAAAAAATTCACTATTTTACAACAACAACAAAAAAATGGCAATAATGTTATGTTTGTTACACGTTATGTTATGTTACAAGTCAGAATTTTATATGACAAATGTCACCATTTCGCTTGAAAAAGTAATGATTTTACACAAAAAAAAGTAATAATTTTACGAGAAAATGTTGCAATATTACAGAAACAGGAAGAATATGAGAAATTGTTCCCAATTTTATAGGAAAAAAGTCAACACATTGTGAGAAAAAGACTGCTTTTAGTTCCTTTATTTTTGGGGGAATTTTTTCTGTTTGTAATTGTTTTGTATTCTTCATTATTGTCAAGACTTGGACTTTGGCTTGGTTTGTTCTCCCGAGGTGCAAATGAACATTTGGACCGGATGTGGCGTGAAGGTAAATACATTATTTATTTAACACTATAACTACAAAGAAAATGATCAAACGAAAAGCGCGCACAGGGGCGGAGGTACAAAACTAGACTATAAACACAAAACTTGCACATTGGCAGAAACTATGAACAATTAAACAAAACACTAACTGTGGCATGAATCGAAACAAAACTTACTTGACATGGCATGAAGTGCGCAGAGGTACATAGAGTGTGACAGGGGTAAGAATGCGGGGATGTCGTCAGGACGAACAACAGAAAATGAATGAACTTAAATACTATGGACATGATTAGTGAAAGCAGGTGCGTGACTCAAAACGTGAAACAGGTGCGTGACGTGACAGGTGAAAACTAATGGTTGCTATGGTGACAAACAAGAGTGCACAATGAGTCCAAACGTGGAACAGGTGAAACTAATGGGTAATCATGCAAACAAGACAAGGGAGTGAAAAGCCAGAAACTAAACAAAACATGACTTAAAACAAAACATGATTACACAGACATGACAACAAGTCAAAGTTTTACAAGAAAAACTGAGCATTTGTGCAATGTTAAGATCAAAGTAGAAATTTTACTCAATAGCAGTCGCAATTTGACAAGAAAAAGCTTAAAATGTTGACAATTTAAGGAAAATAGTCGTAATTTTTCTCAACAAAAGTCACAATTTTATAAGATTTTAAATTTTTTTGCAATATTATAATAATAATCAGAATTTTACAAGGCAAAATTATGACAAAAGTCATAATTACTCCAAAAAATTCACTATTTTACAACAACAACAAAAAAATTGGCAATAATGTTATGTTTGTTACACGTTATGTTATGTTACAAGTCAGAATTTTATATGACAAATGTCACCATTTCGCTTTAAAAAGTAATGATTTTACACAAAAAAAGTGATAATTTTACGAGAAAATGTTGCAATATTACAGAAACAGGAAGAATATGAGAAATTGTTCCCAATTTTATAGGAAAAAAGTCAACACATTTCGAGAAAAAGACTGCTTTTAGTTCCTTTATTTTTTGGGGGAATTTTTTCTGTTTGTAATTCTTCATTATTTACTTCAATTATTACTTTATGTCTCTCTATGCATACATTTTGTTCATATATGTATTAATTTTGGCCAAAGGGGGCGCATTTCAATTTCTTACACACACTTGTTATTTCATATGTTGACCAGAGGGGGAGCACTTTTAAATCCCTCCTTTTTGGGACCACCCTCATTTTGATAGATGTCACCACCAAATGAGACATTGTCTGTTAGATGCAATGTTATTGATTTATGTCATCACTCCTCATATGGAAGATACTTTTCCTTCTTCATGTCTCAAGAAGGGTAGAAATACAAAAACACACACACACACACACACTTGTATGTGTTACCTTCTTGAGACCTGAGAAAAATGCCTACCTCTTTAGGACCAGCCTATATATATATATATATAAAGATGTGTATTTACAACATTAATAATATATACTTACTATGCAAATATAAAAAAAGTTGTTGTGAAAAATGAGTTGAAATTTCACAAGAAAAGCTTCGGATTTTGGCAGTATTATAATAAAAGTCGTAATTTTACTCAACACAAGTCAAAGTTTTACGAGAAAAACTGAGCATTTGTGCAATGTTAAGATACAAGTTGAAATTTCACTAAATAGCAGTCGCAATTTTACAAGAAAAAGCTTAAAATGTTGACAATTTAAGGAAAATAGTCGTAATTTTGCTCAACAAAAGTCACAATTTTATAAGATTTTAAATTTTTTTGCAATATTATAATAATAATCAGAATTTTACAAGGCAAAATTATGACAAAAGTCATAATTACTCCAAAAAATGCACTATTTTACAACAACAACAAAAACATTGGCAATAATGTTATGTTTGTTGCACGTTATGTTATGTTACAAGTCAGAATTTTACATGACAAATGTCACCATTTCGCTTTAAAAAGTAATGATTTTACACAAAAAAAAGTGATAATTTTACGAGAAAATGTTGCAATATTACAGAAACAGGAAGAATATGAGAAATTGTTCCCAATTTTATCGGAAAAAAAGTCAACACATTGTGAGAAAAAGACTGCTTTTAGTTCCTTTATTTTTTGGGGAATTTTTTCTATTTGTAATTCTTCATTATTTACTTCAATTATTACTTTATTTCTCTCTATGCATACATTTTTTTCATATATGTATTAATTTTGGCCAAAAAGGGGGCACATTTCAATTTCTTACACACACTTGTTATTTCATATGTTGACCAGAGGGGGAGCACTTTTAAATCCCTCCTTTTTGGGACCACCCTCGTTTTGATAGATGTCACCACCAAATGAGACATTGTCTGTTAGATGCAATGTTATTGATTTATGTCATCACTCCTCATATGGAAGATACTTTTCCTTCTTCATGTCTCAAGAAGGGTAGAAATACAAAAACACACACACACACACACACACACTTGTATGTGTTACCTTCTTGAGACCTGAGAAAAATGCCTACCTCTTTAGGACCAGCCTATATATATATATAAAGATGTGTATTTACAACATTAATAATATATACTTACTATGCAAATATAAAAAAAGTTGTTGTGAAAAATGAGTTGGAATTTTACAAGAAAAGCTTCGGATTTTGGCAGTATTATAACAAAACTCGTAATTTTACTCAACACAAGTCAAAGTTTTACGAGAAAAACTGAGCATTTGTGCAATGTTAAGATAAAAGTTGAAATTTTACTCAATAGCGGTCGCAATTTTACAAGAAAAAGCTTAAAATGTTGACAATATAAGGAAAATAGTCGTAATTTTGCTCAACAAAAGTCACGATTTTATAAGAAGATTTTAAATTTTTTTGCAATATTATAATAATAATCAGAATTTTACAAGGCAGAATTATGACAAAAGTCATAATTACTCCAAAAAAATTCACTATTTTACAACAACAACAAAAAAATTGGCAATAATGTTATGTTTGTTACACGTTATGTTATGTTACAAGTCAGAATTTTATATGACAAATGTCACCATTTCGCTTTAAAAAGTAATGATTTTACACAAAAAAAAGTGATAATTTTACGAGAAAATGTTGCAATATTACAGAAACAGGAAGAATATGAGAAATTGTTCCCAATTTTATAGGAAAAAAAGTCAACACATTGTGAGAAAAAGACTGCTTTTAGTTCCTTTATTTTTCGGGGAATTTTTTTTTGTTTGTAATTGTTTTATATTCTTCATTATTTACTTCAATTATTACTTTATGTCTCTCTATGCATGCATTTTTTTCATATATGTATTAATTTTGGCCAAAGGGGGCGCATTTCAATTTCTTACACACACTTGTTATTTCATATGTTGACCAGAGGGGGAGCACTTTTAAATCCCTCCTTTTTGGGACCACCCTCATTTTGATAGATGTCACCACCAAATGAGACATTGTCTGTTAGATGCAATGTTATTGATTTATGTCATCACTTGTTCACACCTCCTCATATGGAAGATACTTTTCCTTCTTCATGTCTCAAGAAGGGTAGAAATACAAACACACACACACACACACACACTTGTATGTGTTACCTTCTTGAGACCTGAGAAAAATGCCTACCTCTTTAGGACCAGCCTATATATATATATAAAGATGTGTATTTACAACATTAATAATATATACTTACTATGCAAATATAAAAAAAAGTTGTTGTGAAAAATGAGTGGGAATTTCACAAGAAAAGCTTTGGATTTTGGCAGTATTATAACAAAAGTCGTAATTTTACTCAACACAAGTCAAAGTTTTACAAGAAAAACTGAGCATTTGTGCAATGTTAAGATAAAAGTTGAAATTTCACTAAATAGCAGTCGCAATTTTACAAGAAAAAGCTTAAAATGTTGACAATTTAAGGAAAATAGTCGTAATTTTGCTCAACAAAAGTCACAATTTTATAAGATTTTAAATTTTTTTGCAATATTATAATAATAATCAGAATTTTACAAGGCAAAATTATGACAAAAGTCATAATTACTCCAAAAAATGCACTATTTTACAACAACAACAAAAACATTGGCAATAATGTTATGTTTGTTGCACGTTATGTTATGTTACAAGTCAGAATTTTACATGACAAATGTCACCATTTCGCTTTAAAAAGTAATGATTTTACACAAAAAAAAGTGATAATTTTACGAGAAAATGTTGCAATATTACAGAAACAGGAAGAATATGAGAAATTGTTCCCAATTTTATAGGAAAAAAGTCAACACATTGTGAGAAAAAGACTGCTTTTAGTTCCTTTATTTTTGGGGGAATTTTTTTCTGTTTGTAATTGTTTTGTATTCTTCATTATTGTCAAGACTTGGACTTTGGCTTGGTTTGTTCTCCCGAGGTGCAAATGAACATTTGGACCGGATGTGGCGTGAAGGTAAATACATTATTTATTTAACACTATAACTACAAAGAAAATGATCAAATGAAAAGCGCGCACAGGGGCGGAGGTACAAAACTAGACTATAAACACAAAACTTGCACATTGGCAGAAACTATGAACAATTAAACAAAACACTAACTGTGGCATGAATCGAAACAAAACTTACTTGACATGGCATGAAGTGCGCAGAGGTACATAGAGTGTGACAGGGGGCATAAATGCGGGGTGAGGTCGTCAGGACGAACAACAGAAAATGAATGAACTTAAATGCTATGGACATGATTAACAACAGGTGCGTGACTCAAAACAGGTGCGTGACATGACAGGTGAAACTAATGGGTAACTATGGTGACAAAACAAAACAAAAGTGCACAAAAAGTCCAAAAATAAAACCTGATCACACAGACATGACAATTATTTACTTCAATAATTACTTTATGTCTCTCTATGCATACATGTTTTTCATATATGTATTAATTTTGGCCAGAGGGGGCGCATTTCAATTTCTTACACACACTTGTTATTTCATATGTTGACCAGAGAGGGAGCACTTTTAAATCCCTCCTTTTTGGGACCACCCTCATTTTGATAGATGTCACCACCAAATGAGACATTGTCTGTTAGATGCAATGTTATTGATTTATGTCATCACTTGTTCACACCTCCTCATATGGAAGATACTTTTCCTTCTTCATGTCTCAAGAAGGGTAGAAATACAAAAACACACACACACACACACAGTGGAGCATTCCTCCCTGTGAGCACATATCATGGAGGATTATCCCCAGACCAGATCAGAGTCTCTGCAGTGGCCAAGGTTGAGTCTGCAGGCTGCAGATTTACACAAGACACTTAATAACGTCCACGTGGAGGCTTGAGCCTGAAGTCTCTATTATTTGGGGCGGAAACGACGCCTTGCTCATTTTTTTTTGCTACTGTCATTTTATTACGGGGGCAATGCTACATGTATTTGGAGTTTTTCGCTACGGTACAGAAGCGTGTACCAATTATGTCGAGGCGGCTGATTGGAGCTGTGGCCGCAAGGTAGTTGGTGCCTGTCGTGGCGGTAATCCTAGAACCCGTTGGTGGACACCGGCGGTGAGGGATGCCGTCAAGCTGAAGAAGGAGTCCTATCGGGTTCTTTTGGCTCATGGGACTCCTGAGGCAGCGGACAGGTACCGACAGGCCAAGCGGTGTGCGGCTTCAGCGGTCGCGGAGGCAAAAACTCGGACATGGGAGGAGTTCGGGGAAGCCATGGAAAACGACTTAAGGACGGCTTCGAAGCGATTCTGGACCACCATCCGCCGCCTCAGGAAGGGGAAGCAGTGCACTATCAACACCGTGTATGGTGAGGATGGTGTTCTGCTGACCTCGACTGCGGATGTTGTGGATCGGTGGAGAGAATACTTCGAAGACCTCCTCAATCCCACCAACACGTCTTCCTATGAGGAAGCAGTGCCTGGGGAATCTGTGGTGGGCTCTTCTATTTCTGGGGCTGAGGTTGCCAAGGTAGTTAAAAAGCTCCTCGGTGGCAAGGCCCCGGGGGTGGATGAGATCCGCCCAGAGTTCCTTAAGGCTCTGAATGCTGTGGGGCTGTCTTGGTTGACAAGACTCTGCAGCATCGCGTGGACATCAGGGGCAGTACCTCTGGATTGGCAGACCGGGGTGGTGGTTCCTCTCTTTAAAAAGGGGAACCGGAGGGTGTGTTCTAACTATCGTGGGATCACACTCCTCAGCCTTCCCGGTAAGGTCTATTCAGGTGTACTGGAGAGGAGGCTACGCTGGATAGTCGAACCTCGGATTCAGGAGGAACAGTGTGGTTTTCGTCCCGGTCGTGGAACTGTGGACCAGCTCTATACTCTCTGCAGGGTCCTTGAGGGTGCATGGGAGTTTGCCCAACCAGTCTACATGTGCTTTGTGGACTTGGAGAAGGCATTCGACCGTGTCCCTCGGGAAGTCCTGTGGGGAGTGCTCAGAGAGTACGGGGTATCGGACTGTCTGATTTTGGCGGTCCGCTCCCTGTATGATCAGTGTCAGAGCTTGGTCCGCATTGCCGGCAGTAAGTCGGACACGTTTCCAGTGAGGGTTGGACTCCGCCAAGGCTGCCCTTTGTCACCGATTCTGTTCATAACTTTTATGGACAGAATTTCTAGGCGCAGTCAAGGCGTTGAGGGGATCCGGTTTGGTGGCTGCAGGATTAGGTCTCTGCTTTTTGCAGATGATTTGGTCCTGATGGCTTCATCTGGCCAGGATCTTCAGCTCTCACTGGATCGGTTCGCAGCCGAGTGTGAAGCGACTGGGATGAGAATCAGCACCTCCAAGTCCGAGTCCATGGTTCTCGCCCGGAAAAGGGTGGAGTGCCATCTCCGGGTTGGGGAGGAGATCTTGCCCCAAGTGGAGGAGTTCAAGTACCTCGGAGTCTTGTTCACGAGTGAAGGAAGAGTGGATCGTGAGATCGACAGGCGGATCGGTGCGGCGTCTTCAGTAATGCGGACGCTGTATCGATCCGTTGTGGTGAAGAAGGAGCTGAGCCGGAAGGCAAAGCTCTCAATTTACCGGTCGATCTACGTTCCCATCCTCACCTATGGTCATGAGCTTTGGGTTATGACCGAAAGGACAAGATCACGGGTACAAGCGGCCCAAATGAGTTTCCTCCGCCGGGTGGCGGGGTCTCTCCCTTAGAGATAGGGTGAGAAGCTCTGTCATTCGGGGGGAGCTCAAAGTAAAGCCGCTGCTCCTCCACATCGAGAGGAGCCAGATGAGGTGGTTCGGGCATCTGGTCAGGATGCCACCCGAGCGCCTCCCTAGGGAGGTGTTTATGGCACGTCCGACCGGTAGGAGGCCACGGGGAAGACCCAGGACACGTTGGGAAGACTATGTCTCCCGGCTGGCCTGGGAACGCCTCGGGATCCCCCGGGAGGAGCTGGACGAAGTGGCTGGGGAGAGGGAAGTCTGGGCTTCCCTGCTTAGGCTGCTGCCCCCGCGACCCGACCTCGGATAAGCGGAAGAAGATGGATGGATGGATGGATGATCCAGACCACAGATCATGACAATGGTCTCTTTTCATATGAACTTTGGACATTATCTGGAATATAAACACGTGAATTTGGACCGCCGAACATGTTGGACTGAACCGAATTGTAGCTAATGGAGTTTATTTATGGTAATAAAATGGTAAATATTAATGATGCATTATTTCTCAATATCTAAAAAATATAATTGTGTCTTACTTCTAAGAGTAGTAACTCAAGAGGCTGCAGTCAGCCCTAGGGTCCCTAACGTGATACATGAGTAATATTAAAGACCCAAATGGGAAATCTTGTCAAAAGCCTTGTTACAAATACAGCCTTTGGCTAGCAATAATGCCAAGGAGGAGCCAGAGCTTGAAACCCCTTCTTCTGTAGTTAAAGTCTCCTGGTGCAATACACGAACACATTTTGTTCTCTTATTGAATCAAAGTGTGTATTTAAAAGCGGCGCAAAGTACGTACCGACCCTTGATTATATTGTACCGTTCCACCTCTTTTAATATTATTATTGTTATTATCTGAAGGGCGTAGTGCGGAGTATATCCAATTGTTCACCCCTGGAAATGAGCTCCATTCTGATTATTCTTGTCTCGTGCCAATTACCTGCTGGCACGGTCTTTAATTACCCTGCAGAAGGTGACATCCTCACAGACGTGTGATACAAATAGTCGGTTGAATCGATGAATTAGCAAAGCAGGGAGTAATTAAACTTTCGAGGACAATGCTAATTAAGGTATTTGGACGCATTTTGGTGGAAAAAGTGGAGATAAAGGTGAAGTTATAACACTGAAACACCCTCAGGAAGAGGTGACTAATGTTTTTTTACAAGTATCAATATCACTGGAGGACAAGGAATAGCTAAACATGCTTCACTACACACCGTAGGAGGATACAATAGCTCACCGGCGTCACAATGTAAACAAATGCCATGGGTGGATCTACACCTGACATCCACTGTAATGATACCAAGTAAAATAGGGTATTTAGTCGATACTACTATGATTACATCTATATTTTTTATCGTCACAAAATCTTTTTTCCTTCCATCCATCCCATCCATCTTCTTCCGCTTATCCGAGGTCGGGTCGCGGGGACAGCAGCCTAAGCAGGGAAGCCCAGACTTCCCTCTCCCCAGCCACTTCGTCCAGCTCTTCCTGTGGGACCCCGAGGCGTTCCCAGGCCAGCCGGGAGACATAGTCTTCCCAACGTGTCCTGGGTCTTCCCAACGTGTCCTGGGTCTTCCCCGCGGCCTCCTACCGGTCGGACGTGCCCTAAACACCTCCCTAGGGAGGCGTTCGGGTGGCATCCTGACCAGATGCCCGAACCACCTCATCTGGCTCCTCTCGATGTGGAGGAGCAGCGGTTTTACTTTGAGCTCCCCCCGGATGACAGAGCTTCTCACCCTATCTCTAAGGGAGAGCCCCGCCACCCGGCGGAGGAAACTCATTTCAGCCGCTTGTACCCGTGATCTTGTCCTTTCGGTCATAACCCAAAGCTCATGACCATAGGTGAGGATGGGAACGTAGATCGACCGGTAAATTGAGAGCTTTGCCTTCCGGCTCAGCTCCTTCTTCACCACAACGGATCGATACAGCGTCCGCATTACTGAAGACGCCGCGCCGATCCGCCTGTCGATCTCACGATCCACTCTTCCCCCACTCGTGAACAAGACTCCAAGGTACTTGAACTCCTCCACTTGGGGCAAGATCTCTTCCCCAACCCGGAGATGGCACTCCACCCTTTTCCGGGCGAGAACCATGGACTCGGACTTGAAGGTGCTGATTCTCATCCCAGTCGCTTCACACTCGGCTGCGAACCGATCCAGCGAGAGCTGAAGATCCTGGCCAGATGAAGCCATCAGGACCACATCATCTGCAAAAAGCAGAGACCTAATCCTGCAGCCACCAAACCAGATCCCCTCAACGCCTTGACTGCGCCTAGAAATTCTGTCCATAAAAGTTATGAACAGAATCGGTGACAAAGGGCAGCCTTGGCGGAGTCCAACCCTCACTGGAAACGTGTCCGACTTACTACCGGCAATGCGGACCAAGCTCTGGCACTGAGCATACAGGGAGCGGACTGCCACAATCAGACAGTCCGATACCCCATACTCTCTGAGCACTCCCCACAGGACTTCCCGAGGGACACGGTCGAATGCCTTCTCCAAGTCCACAAAACACATGTAGACTGGTTGGGCAAACTCCCATGCACCCTCAAGGACAATGCCGAGAGTATAGAGCTGGTCCACAGTTCCACAACCAGGACGAAAACCACACTGTTCCTCCTGAATCCGAGGTTCGACTATCCGGCGTAGCCTCCTCTCCAGTACACCTGAATAGACCTTACCGGGAAGGCTGAGGAGTGTGATCCCACGATAGTTGGAACACACCCTCCAGTTCCCCTTCTTAAAGAGAGGAACCACCACCGCGGTCTGCCAATCCAGTGGTACCGCCCCCGATGTCCACGCGATGCTGCTTTTTCCTTTTTATTAAATTCATAATATGTTTATAAACTTAAAAAATATGTCCCTGGACACATGAGGACTTTGAATATGACCAATGTATGATCCTGTAATTACTTGGTAATGTGTGGTATCATCCAAAACTAATGTCAAGTATCAAAGAAGAGAAGAATAAGTGATTATTACATTTTAACCGAAGTGTACATAGAACATGTTAAAACAGAAAACAGGGCGACACCTACCCTCTACATCGGTATTTTTTAACCATATTATTATTGGTTTATTAGGTATTATATTTTATTGTATGATCCTGTATTTACCGTATTTTCCGCACCATAAGCCGCCCCGTGTTATAAGCCGCGCCTTCAATGAACGGCATATTTCAAAACTTTGTCCACCTATAAGCCGCCCCGTGTTATAAGCCGCATCTAATTGCGCTACAGGGAATGTCAAAAAAACAGTCAGATAGGTCAGTTAAACTTTAATAATATATTAAAAACCAGCGTTCTAACAAGTCTGTTCACTCCCAAAATGTACGGTAATGTGCAAATGTGCAATCACAAACATAGTAAAATTCAAAATAGTGCAGAGCAATAGCAATAACTTAATGTTGCTCGAACGTTAATGTCACAACACACAAAATAAACATAACACTCACTTTCTGAAGTTATTCTTCATTCATAAATCCCTCGAATTCTTCTCCTTCGGTGTCCGAATTAAAAAGTTGGGCGAATTACGGGATCCAAAATGGCCGGATCCGTCTCGTCGAAGTCATCAGAGTCAGTGTCGCTGTTGTTTTTCCAGCAGTTCCGTGAATCCTGCCTTCCGGAAAGCTCGGACCACAGTTGAGACCGAAATATCCGCCCAGGCATTTACGATCCACTGGCAGATGTTGGCGTATGTCGTCCGGCGCTGTCTCCCTGTCTTAGTGAAGGTGTGTTCGCCTTCGGTCATCCATTGTTCCCACGCCGTTCGCAGTCATGCTTTAAATGCCTTGTTGACACCAATATCGAGCGGTTGGAGTTCTTTGGTTAATCCACCCGGAATGACGGCGAGTGTTGTATTTGTGTGCTTCACTTGTTTTTTGACACCATCTGTGATGTGGGCGCGCATGGAGTCGTATATCAACATGGACGGAGCTGCGTGAAAAAAGCCACCCGGCCTCTTCGCGTAAACTTCCCTTAACCACTCGCTCATCTTTTCTTCATCCATCCATCCCTTCGAGTTAGCTTTTATGATGACGCCGGCTGGAAAGTTCTCTTTTGGCAAGGTCTTCCTTTTGAATATCACCATGGGTGGAAGTTTCTGGCCATTAGCATGGCAAGCTAGAACCACAGTGTGTCGCTTAGTAGGAGCCATTTTGTGGTCTTTACAGATGTAAACACACAAAGGAAATGAAACGTAATACCCGCGCGCTTCTTCTTCTATGGGGGCGGGTGCTTACCTTGGCGTAGAAGAAGAAGCACTTCCTCTTCTACGGGAAAAAAAGATGGCGGCTGTTTACCGTAGTTGCGAGACCTAAACTTTATGAAAATGAATCTTAATATTAATCCATATATAAAGCGCACCGGGTTATAAGCCGCACTGTCAGCTTTTGAGTAAATTTGTGGTTTTTAGGTGCGGCTAATAGTGCGGAAAATACGGTACTTGGTATCAGATCCATACCTAAATGTGTGGTATCATCCAAAACTAATGTCAAGTATCAAAGAAGACAAGAATAAGTGATTATTACATTTTAACAGAAGTGTACATAGAACATGTTAAAACAGGGCGACACCTACCCTCTACATCAGTATTTTTTAACCATATTATTATTGGTTTATTAGGTATTATATTTTATTGTATGATCCTGTAACTACTTGGTATCAGATCCATACCTAAATGTGTGGTATCATCCAAAACGAATGTCAAGTATGAAAGAAGAGAAGAATAAGTGATTATTACATTTTAACAGAAGTGTAGATAGAACATGTTGAAACAGAAAATAAGCAGATATTAACAGTAAATGAACAAGTAGATTAATAATCCATTTTTACAGTTTGTCCCTCATAATGTGTAGAAAATATTAGGTGTATAAATGACACAATATGTTACTGCATACGACTAATTAGGAGTCTTTGTTTGTTTACTTACTACTAAAAGACAAGTTGTCTATTTTATTTAAGGACTAAATGACAATAATAAACATATGTTTCATCTACACTAACATTTTTGTTCGAATAAAGACAATAATAAAAAAAAAATCGTAGTCTCCTTTACTTATAAAAGTATCGAAATACATTTTGTAGGGATGTAAAGGTACACAAAAATGTTGGTTCGGTACGTACCTCGGTTTAGAGGTCACGGTTCGGTTCATTTTCGGTACAGTAAGAAAACAACAAAATATACATTTTTGGGTTATTTATTTACTACATTTGCAAAGTCTTCTACCAAAAATATTTTTTCTTGGTGTTGGAAGAGGAAGGGGCCCGCTCCAAACTGTTCCCACCAGGTTGGGAGCATGGAATTGTCCAAAATGTTGCATTCAAAGTTCCTTTCACTGGAACTAAGGGGCCAAGCCCAACTCCGGGAAAAACAACCCCACACCATAATTCCTCCTCCACCAAATTTCACACTCGGCACAATGCAGTCCGCCATGCAGCGTTTTCCTGGCAACCTCCAAAACCCAGACTGCTCCATCAGATTGCCAGATGGAAAAGTGTGATTCATCAGTCCAGAGAAGGCGTCTCCACTGCTCTAGAGTCCAGTGGTGATGTCCTTTACACGCTTTGCATTGGACTTGGTGATGTTTGGTTTAGATCCAGCTGCTCGGCCATGGAAACCCATTCCATGAAGCTCCCTGCGTACTGTACGTGGGCTAATTGGAAGGGTCACATGAAGTTTGGAGCTCTGTGGCAAGTCAATCAATCAATCAATCAATCTTTATTTATATAGCCCTAAATCACAAGTGTCTCAAAGGGCTGCACAAGCCACAACGACATCCTCGGTACAAAGCCCACATAAGGGCAAGGAAAAACTCACCCCAGTGGGACGTCGATGTGAATGACTATGAGAAACCTTGGAGAGGACCGCATATGTGGGTAACCCCCCCCCTCTAGGGGAGACCGAAAGCAATGGATGTCGAGTGGGTCTGACATAATATTGTGAGAGTCCAGTCCATAGTGGATCCAACATAATAGTAAGAGTCCAGTCCATAGTGGGGCCAGCAGGACACCATCCCGAGCGGAGACGGGATGGTGATGTTTGGTTTAGACGCAGCTGCTCGGCCATGGAAACCCATTCCATGAAGCTCTCTGCGTACTGTACGTGGGCTAATTGGAAGGGTCACATGACGTTTGGAGCTCTGTGGCAAGTGACTGTGCAGAAAGTCTTTGCACTATGCTGACCTCTCTTGTCAGTTTACCTGGCCTACCACTTGGTGGCTGAGTTGCTGTTGTTCCCAAACTCTTCACTTTTCTTATAATAAAGTTGACTTTGGAATATTTAGGAGCGAGGGAATTTCACGACTGGATTTGTTGCATCCTATGCAGAGGTGGGTAGAGTAGCCAGAAATTGTACTCAAGTAAGAGTACTGTTACTTTAGAGATTTATTACTCAAGTAAAAGTAAGGAGTAGTCACCCAAATATTTACTTGAGTAAAAGTAAAAAGTACGTTGTAAAAAAACTACTCAAGTACTGAGTAACTGATGAGTAACATACACACACATATCATATATATATATATATATATATATATATATATATACACACACGCATTTATACATATATATATATATATATATATATATATATATATATACACACACACACATATATATATGTATATATATATATATATATATATATATACATAGATATATACAGTATATAATTTATATTTATTTTTTTTGCCGTTTTTGTTTACATGTTAATAGTGTTTTAATGAATATACATGCATGTTTAACACATATAGATTCCTTTCTTTCATGAAGACTAGAATATAAGTTGGTGTATTACCTGATTCTGATGACTTGCATTGATTGTAATCAGACAGTAGTGATGACAAACGTCCAGGTTTTCAAATGGAGGAGAAAAAAAGTTCCTCCTTTCTGTCTAATACCACATGAAAGTGGTTGGTTTTTGGCATCTTATATGTCCAGCTTCCATATTCGTTTTTATACACTTTACAAGAAATACATTGGCGGCAAACTCCGTAGCTTGCTAGCTTGTTTGCGCAGGCTTTCGGAGACTCTTATTTTGAAAGCGCAGGCGCGATGGAGCGGCACTTTTATTGTGAAGACAGGAACTGTGCAGTCAGTCTTTAGGCTTATGGTTGAAATAAAAAATTGTCTTTTTTCCTTCACACTTTTGATTGATTGATTGGAACTTTTATTAGTAGATTGCACAGTACAGTACATATTCCGTACAATTGACCACTAAATGGTAACACCCCAATAAGTTTTTCAACTTGTTTAAGTCAGGTCATGTGACCACCTGGCTCTGTTTGATTGGTCCAACGTCACCAGTGACTGCATCTGATTGGTGGAACGGAGTGAACGTCACCAGTGACTGCATCTGATTGGTGGAACGGAGTGAACGTCACCAGTGACTGCATTTGTTGAAACGCAGGCACTATGAAGGTCTGTCTGACAGACCAAAACAAACAAAGCGTGCATTAACAGATCGATAAAAATTAGTAGCGAGTAGCGAGCTGAATGTAGATAAAAGTAGCGGAGTAAAAGTAGCGTTTCTTCTCTATAAATATACTCAAATAAAAGTAAAAGTATGTTGCATTAAAACTACTCTTAGAAGTACAATTTATCCCAAAAGTTACTCAAGTAGATGTAACGGAGTAAATGTAGCGCGTTACTACCCACCTCTGATCCTATGACAGCTCCACGCTGGAAATCACTGAAAGCGGCCCATTCTTTCACAAATGTTTGTAGAAACAGTCTCCATGCCTAAGTGCTTGATTTGATACACCGGGCCAAGTGATTAGGACACCTGATTCTCATCATTTGGATGGCTGGCCAAATACTTTTGGCAATATAGTGTATGTTCCATGATAAGTCGATAAGTCGAGAGTTATTGGAGGAGGAGCCTGTTTTGTATTGACACGCCCCTCACACAAATCAATGTTTATTTACACAAACGAGTGTCCTTGTTGCTCATTAGTCCCCCAAACGAGGCCCTAATTGGCTAATTGTCTCGTTATGGCGATGGCCCCGGGGACTGACGGTACACACAAAGCGACGCCGTCACGTGACAGGAGCCGGGGGGATGCTTGTTTGCACAAACGCCGGAGAGATTCCGGAGCGGGGGGGGGGGGGGCGCTAATGTCGCCTCTCGGGTGAGGGGCGACTTTCAATTAGCCCGACGAGGCTAATTAACGGGCGGGGAGGTGAAGTGGAGCCGAGCGGCTATGGCGAGCGGGCGAGAGAGAGGTTCCCTGTCGCCATGTTGGCGCTGACCTTCACGGAGGCGCACCGCCGGCCTCATTAGCGCACTTGTCCTGCGTTGTCCTACATAACGCCGCTGACCTGCGACCGGGCGCCACAGGAGCGTTTCCGCATTTTAATTTTCTCATCAAACGGCTCCAACAGTCGCGTGGTTTTTTTTTTCACCGCCGTCTTTGTCTTTGTCGGGGAATCAAACCCCCGGAGGACCGCGGCCGTGTCTTTGAAAGGGAACACCCTTAAATAGAATGTCATCATCGCCGGGACGCTAAAGCATGAAAAGGATCGAGGCTGATCTCTCCCAAATGTGGACAGAACGAGTCCACTTTTCAACGACAATAATGATTTGGGTTGCATGAGAAAATGGAAACGTAGCGCTCTTTAACCACGTGGTCATTTATTAAGAAGTATATTGCCCGTCACACAACCAATGTTGTACAAAAGCAGTGAAGTTGTCACGTTGTGTAAATGGTAAATAAAAAGAGAATACAACAAATCCTTTTCAACTTATATTCAAATGAATAGACTGCAAAGACAAGATATTTCATGTTCACACTGACAAACTAAAGTACCACCCTTTTTTTTAAGAGAATTTGTCAAAAACCATCAGAGGAAAGTTTGGCACCATGCCACGCCCACATCTTATGGTGTAGGAAAACATTGTCCACAATTTATCATCTCCTATATGTGTAGTATCTGTCATTTTAACCGCGACTCATTTGGTCAAAGTCCCTAGGAGGAATTTGTTAAAGTTTGACCATTTTTTTTTGACGAAAAATGACCAAAAACCTACAGCACAAAGTTAGGCGCCAAGCCACGCCCACATCTTATGGCGAAGGCAAAATTTGTTTGCAATTTATCATTGCCTATATGTGTAGTATCTGTCATTTTAACCCTGACTCATTTGGTCAAAGTCCCTAGGAGTAGTCTGTTAAAGTACGATCCCTTTTTTTTTTGCAGAGAATTTGGCTAAAACCATCAGCGCAAAATTAGGCGCCAAGCCACGCGCACATCTTATGGCGAAGGCAAAATTTGTTTGCAATTTATCATTGCCTATATGTGTAGTATCTGTCATTTTAACCTTGACTCATTTTGGTCAAAGTCCCTAGGAAAAGTTTGTTAACGTACGACCACTTTTTTTTGCGGAAAAATGGCCAAAAACCATCAGCACAAAATTAAGCGCCATGCCACGCCCACATCTTATGGTGTAGGAAAAAATTGTCCGCAATTTATCATCGCCTATATGTGTAGTATCTGTAGTTTCAAACCGTGACTCATTTGGTCAAAGTCCCTAGGAGGAGTTTGTTAAAGTGCGACCCCTTTTTTTTCACGAAAAATGGCCAAAAACCATCAGCGCAAAATTAGGCGCCATGCCACGCCCACATCTTATGGCAAAGGCAAAATTTGATTGCAATTTATCATCGCCTATATGTGTAGTATCTGTCATTTTAACCTTGACTTATTTGGTCAAAGTCCCTAGGAGTCATCCGTTAAAGTACGATCCCTTTTTTTTTTTAAGAGAATTTGGCAAAAACCATCGGAGCAAAGTTTGGTGCCATGCCACGCCCACATCTTATGGTGTAGGAAGAAATTGTCCGCAATTTATCATCGCCTATATGTGTAGCATCTGTAGTTTCAAACCGTGACTCATTTGGTCAAAGTCCTTAGGAGGAGTTTGTTA